>NW_028301718.1:2503493-2816430 GCF_037042655.1 Diuraphis noxia
AAATGACTTTAAACGATATTTAGCGGAATTTTCACCATTTTTTACCAAATTTTTTTTCTATTTTTTGTATTCACCCAAATGTATTGTAAACACGTGTTTTAGATGTAAAATAATGTGAACTTAACGTTAAAAATATAAAAAGTATGATTAGTTTAATAGAAATGACTTAAGACGATATTTAGCGGATTCATCACCTGTATTTCAAAATTTTTTTACGACCTTTTATATTCATCCAAATGTATTGTAAAGACGTGTTTTAGATGTAAAATTATGTGAACTTAACGATAAAAATATAAAAAGTATGATTAGTTCAATACAAATGACTTTAAACGATATTTAGCGGAATTATCACCATTTTTTACCCAATTTTTTCCCAAATTTTTTTTCTATTTTTTGTATTCACCCAAATGTATTGTAAACACGTGTTTTAGATGTAAAATAATGTGAACTTAACGTTAAAAATATAAAAAGTATGATTAGTTTAATAGAAATGACTTCAGACGATATTTAGCGGATTCATCACCTGTATTTCAAAATTTTTTTACGACCTTTTATATTCACCCAAATGTATTGTAAAGACGTGTTTTAGATGTAAAATAATGTGAACTTAACGATAAAAATATAAAAAGTATGATTAGTTCAATACAAATGACTTTAAACGATATTTAGCGGAATTATCACCATTTTTTACCAAATTTTTTCCCAAATTTTTTTTCTATTTTTTGTATTCACCCAAATGTATTGTAAATACGTGTTTTAGATGTAAAATAATGTGAACTTAACGATAAAAATATAAAAAGTATGATTAGTTCAATACAAATGACTTTAAACGTTATTTAGCGGAATTATCACCATTTTTAACCAAATTTTTTTTCTATTTTTTGTATTCACCCAAATGTATTGTAAACACGTGTTTTAGATGTAAAACAATGTGAACTTAACGTTAAAAATATAAAAAGTATGATTAGTTTAATAGAAATGACTTAAGACGATATTTAGCGGATTCATCACCTGTATTTCAAAATTTTTTTACGACCTTTTATATTCACCCAAATGTATTGTAAAGACGTGTTTTAGATGTAAAATTATGTGAACTTAACGATAAAAATATAAAAAGTATGATTAGTTCAATACAAATGACTTTAAACGATATTTAGCGGAATTATCACCATTTTTTACCCAATTTTTTCCCAAATTTTTTTTCTATTTTTTGTATTCACCCAAATGTATTGTAAACACGTGTTTTAGATGTAAAATAATGTGAACTTAACGTTAAAAATATAAAAAGTATGATTAGTTTAATAGAAATGACTTAAGACGATATTTAGCGGATTCATCACCTGTATTTCAAAATTTTTTTACGACCTTTTATATTCATCCAAATGTATTGTAAAGACGTGTTTTAGATGTAAAATTATGTGAACTTAACGATAAAAATATAAAAAGTATGATTAGTTCAATACAAATGACTTTAAACGATATTTAGCGGAATTATCACCATTTTTTACCCAATTTTTTCCCAAATTTTTTTTCTATTTTTTGTATTCACCCAAATGTATTGTAAACACGTGTTTTAGATGTAAAATAATGTGAACTTAACGTTAAAAATATAAAAAGTATGATTAGTTTAATAGAAATGACTTCAGACGATATTTAGCGGATTCATCACCTGTATTTCAAAATTTTTTTACGACCTTTTATATTCACCCAAATGTATTGTAAAGACGTGTTTTAGATGTAAAATAATGTGAACTTAACGATAAAAATATAAAAAGTATGATTAGTTCAATACAAATGACTTTAAACGATATTTAGCGGAATTATCACCATTTTTTACCAAATTTTTTCCCAAATTTTTTTTCTATTTTTTGTATTCACCCAAATGTATTGTAAATACGTGTTTTAGATGTAAAATAATGTGAACTTAACGATAAAAATATAAAAAGTATGATTAGTTCAATACAAATGACTTTAAACGATATTTAGCGGAATTATCACCATTTTTTACCAAATTTTTTTTCTATTTTTTGTATTCACCCAAATGTATTGTAAACACGTGTTTTAGATGTAAAATAATGTGAACTTAACGTTAAAAATATAAAAAGTATGATTAGTTTAATACAAATGACTTTAAACGATATTTAGCGGAATTATCACCATTTTTTACCCAATTTTTTCCCAAATTTTTTTTCTATTTTTTGTATTCACCCAAATGTATTGTAAATACGTGTTTTAGATGTAAAATAATGTGAACTTAACGATAAAAATATAAAAAGTATGATTAGTTCAATACAAATGACTTTAAACGATATTTAGCGGAATTATCACCATTTTTTACCAAATTTTTTCCCAAATTTTTTCCCAAATTTTTTTTCTATTTTTTGTATTCACCCAAATGTATTGTAAACACGTGTTTTAGATGTAAAACAATGTGAACTTAACGTTAAAAATATAAAAAGTATGATTAGTTTAATAGAAATGACTTAAGACGATATTTAGCGGATTCATCACCTGTATTTCAAAATTTTTTTACGACCTTTTATATTCACCCAAAGGTATTGTAAAGACGTGTTTTAGATGTAAAATAATGTGAACTTAACGATAAAAATATAAAAAGTATGATTAGTTCAATACAAATGACTTTAAACGATATTTAGCGGAATTTTCACCATTTTTTACCAAATTTTTTTTCTATTTTTTGTATTCACCCAAATGTATTGTAAACACGTGTTTTAGATGTAAAATAATGTGAACTTAACGTTAAAAATATAAAAAGTATGATTAGTTTAATAGAAATGACTTAAGACGATATTTAGCGGATTCATCACCTGTATTTCAAAATTTTTTTACGACCTTTTATATTCATCCAAATGTATTGTAAAGACGTGTTTTAGATGTAAAATTATGTGAACTTAACGATAAAAATATAAAAAGTATGATTAGTTCAATACAAATGACTTTAAACGATATTTAGCGGAATTATCACCATTTTTTACCCAATTTTTTCCCAAATTTTTTTTCTATTTTTTGTATTCACCCAAATGTATTGTAAACACGTGTTTTAGATGTAAAATAATGTGAACTTAACGTTAAAAATATAAAAAGTATGATTAGTTTAATAGAAATGACTTCAGACGATATTTAGCGGATTCATCACCTGTATTTCAAAATTTTTTTACGACCTTTTATATTCACCCAAATGTATTGTAAAGACGTGTTTTAGATGTAAAATAATGTGAACTTAACGATAAAAATATAAAAAGTATGATTAGTTCAATACAAATGACTTTAAACGATATTTAGCGGAATTATCACCATTTTTTACCAAATTTTTTCCCAAATTTTTTTTCTATTTTTTGTATTCACCCAAATGTATTGTAAATACGTGTTTTAGATGTAAAATAATGTGAACTTAACGATAAAAATATAAAAAGTATGATTAGTTCAATACAAATGACTTTAAACGATATTTAGCGGAATTATCACCATTTTTTACCAAATTTTTTTTCTATTTTTTGTATTCACCCAAATGTATTGTAAACACGTGTTTTAGATGTAAAATAATGTGAACTTAACGTTAAAAATATAAAAAGTATGATTAGTTTAATACAAATGACTTTAAACGATATTTAGCGGAATTATCACCATTTTTTACCAAATTTTTTCCCAAATTTTTTTTCTATTTTTTGTATTCACCCAAATGTATTGTAAATACGTGTTTTAGATGTAAAATAATGTGAACTTAACGATAAAAATATAAAAAGTATGATTAGTTCAATACAAATGACTTTAAACGTTATTTAGCGGAATTATCACCATTTTTAATCAAATTTTTTTCTATTTTTTGTATTCACCCAAATGTATTGTAAACACGTGTTTTAGATGTAAAATAATGTGAACTTAACGTTAAAAATATAAAAAGTATGATTAGTTTAATAGAAATGACTTCAGACGATATTTAGCGGATTCATCACCTGTATTTCAAAATTTTTTTACGACCTTTTATATTCACCCAAATGTATTGTAAAGACGTGTTTTAGATGTAAAATAATGTGAACTTAACGATAAAAATATAAAAAGTATGATTAGTTCAATACAAATGACTTTAAACGATATTTAGCGGAATTATCACCATTTTTTACCCAATTTTTTCCCAAATTTTTTTTCTATTTTTTGTATTCACCCAAATGTATTGTAAATACGTGTTTTAGATGTAAAATAATGTGAACTTAACGATAAAAATATAAAAAGTATGATTAGTTCAATACAAATGACTTTAAACGATATTTAGCGGAATTATCACCATTTTTTACCAAATTTTTTCCCAAATTTTTTCCCAAATTTTTTCCCAAATTTTTTTTCTATTTTTTGTATTCACCCAAATGTATTGTAAACACGTGTTTTAGATGTAAAACAATGTGAACTTAACGTTAAAAATATAAAAAGTATGATTAGTTTAATAGAAATGACTTAAGACGATATTTAGCGGATTCATCACCTGTATTTCAAAATTTTTTTACGACCTTTTATATTCACCCAAAGGTATTGTAAAGACGTGTTTTAGATGTAAAATAATGTGAACTTAACGATAAAAATATAAAAAGTATGATTAGTTCAATACAAATGACTTTAAACGATATTTAGCGGAATTTTCACCATTTTTTACCAAATTTTTTTTCTATTTTTTGTATTCACCCAAATGTATTGTAAACACGTGTTTTAGATGTAAAATAATGTGAACTTAACGTTAAAAATATAAAAAGTATGATTAGTTTAATAGAAATGACTTAAGACGATATTTAGCGGATTCATCACCTGTATTTCAAAATTTTTTTACGACCTTTTATATTCATCCAAATGTATTGTAAAGACGTGTTTTAGATGTAAAATTATGTGAACTTAACGATAAAAATATAAAAAGTATGATTAGTTCAATACAAATGACTTTAAACGATATTTAGCGGAATTATCACCATTTTTTACCCAATTTTTTCCCAAATTTTTTTTCTATTTTTTGTATTCACCCAAATGTATTGTAAACACGTGTTTTAGATGTAAAATAATGTGAACTTAACGTTAAAAATATAAAAAGTATGATTAGTTTAATAGAAATGACTTCAGACGATATTTAGCGGATTCATCACCTGTATTTCAAAATTTTTTTACGACCTTTTATATTCACCCAAATGTATTGTAAAGACGTGTTTTAGATGTAAAATAATGTGAACTTAACGATAAAAATATAAAAAGTATGATTAGTTCAATACAAATGACTTTAAACGATATTTAGCGGAATTATCACCATTATTTACCAAATTTTTTCCCAAATTTTTTTTCTATTTTTTGTATTCACCCAAATGTATTGTAAATACGTGTTTTAGATGTAAAATAATGTGAACTTAACGATAAAAATATAAAAAGTATGATTAGTTCAATACAAATGACTTTAAACGATATTTAGCGGAATTATCACCATTTTTTACCAAATTTTTTTTCTATTTTTTGTATTCACCCAAATGTATTGTAAACACGTGTTTTAGATGTAAAATAATGTGAACTTAACGTTAAAAATATAAAAAGTATGATTAGTTTAATAGAAATGACTTAAGACGATATTTAGCGGATTCATCACCTGTATTTCAAAATTTTTTTACGACCTTTTATATTCATCCAAATGTATTGTAAAGACGTGTTTTAGATGTAAAATTATGTGAACTTAACGATAAAAATATAAAAAGTATGATTAGTTCAATACAAATGACTTTAAACGATATTTAGCGGAATTATCACCATTTTTTACCCAATTTTTTCCCAAATTTTTTTTCTATTTTTTGTATTCACCCAAATGTATTGTAAACACGTGTTTTAGATGTAAAATAATGTGAACTTAACGTTAAAAATATAAAAAGTATGATTAGTTTAATAGAAATGACTTCAGACGATATTTAGCGGATTCATCACCTGTATTTCAAAATTTTTTTACGACCTTTTATATTCACCCAAATGTATTGTAAAGACGTGTTTTAGATGTAAAATAATGTGAACTTAACGATAAAAATATAAAAAGTATGATTAGTTCAATACAAATGACTTTAAACGATATTTAGCGGAATTATCACCATTTTTTACCAAATTTTTTCCCAAATTTTTTTTCTATTTTTTGTATTCACCCAAATGTATTGTAAATACGTGTTTTAGATGTAAAATAATGTGAACTTAACGATAAAAATATAAAAAGTATGATTAGTTCAATACAAATGACTTTAAACGATATTTAGCGGAATTATCACCATTTTTTACCAAATTTTTTTTCTATTTTTTGTATTCACCCAAATGTATTGTAAACACGTGTTTTAGATGTAAAATAATGTGAACTTAACGTTAAAAATATAAAAAGTATGATTAGTTTAATACAAATGACTTTAAACGATATTTAGCGGAATTATCACCATTTTTTACCAAATTTTTTCCCAAATTTTTTTTCTATTTTTTGTATTCACCCAAATGTATTGTAAATACGTGTTTTAGATGTAAAATAATGTGAACTTAACGATAAAAATATAAAAAGTATGATTAGTTCAATACAAATGACTTTAAACGTTATTTAGCGGAATTATCACCATTTTTAATCAAATTTTTTTCTATTTTTTGTATTCACCCAAATGTATTGTAAACACGTGTTTTAGATGTAAAATAATGTGAACTTAACGTTAAAAATATAAAAAGTATGATTAGTTTAATAGAAATGACTTCAGACGATATTTAGCGGATTCATCACCTGTATTTCAAAATTTTTTTACGACCTTTTATATTCACCCAAATGTATTGTAAAGACGTGTTTTAGATGTAAAATAATGTGAACTTAACGATAAAAATATAAAAAGTATGATTAGTTCAATACAAATGACTTTAAACGATATTTAGCGGAATTATCACCATTTTTTACCCAATTTTTTCCCAAATTTTTTTTCTATTTTTTGTATTCACCCAAATGTATTGTAAATACGTGTTTTAGATGTAAAATAATGTGAACTTAACGATAAAAATATAAAAAGTATGATTAGTTCAATACAAATGACTTTAAACGATATTTAGCGGAATTATCACCATTTTTTACCAAATTTTTTCCCAAATTTTTTCCCAAATTTTTTCCCAAATTTTTTTTCTATTTTTTGTATTCACCCAAATGTATTGTAAACACGTGTTTTAGATGTAAAACAATGTGAACTTAACGTTAAAAATATAAAAAGTATGATTAGTTTAATAGAAATGACTTAAGACGATATTTAGCGGATTCATCACCTGTATTTCAAAATTTTTTTACGACCTTTTATATTCACCCAAAGGTATTGTAAAGACGTGTTTTAGATGTAAAATAATGTGAACTTAACGATAAAAATATAAAAAGTATGATTAGTTCAATACAAATGACTTTAAACGATATTTAGCGGAATTATCACCATTTTTTACCCAATTTTTTCCCAAATTTTTTTTCTATTTTTTGTATTCACCCAAATGTATTGTAAACACGTGTTTTAGATGTAAAATAATGTGAACTTAACGTTAAAAATATAAAAAGTATGATTAGTTTAATAGAAATGACTTCAGACGATATTTAGCGGATTCATCACCTGTATTTCAAAATTTTTTTACGACCTTTTATATTCACCCAAATGTATTGTAAAGACGTGTTTTAGATGTAAAATAATGTGAACTTAACGATAAAAATATAAAAAGTATGATTAGTTCAATACAAATGACTTTAAACGATATTTAGCGGAATTATCACCATTTTTTACCAAATTTTTTCCCAAATTTTTTTTCTATTTTTTGTATTCACCCAAATGTATTGTAAATACGTGTTTTAGATGTAAAATAATGTGAACTTAACGATAAAAATATAAAAAGTATGATTAGTTCAATACAAATGACTTTAAACGATATTTAGCGGAATTATCACCATTTTTTACCAAATTTTTTTTCTATTTTTTGTATTCACCCAAATGTATTGTAAACACGTGTTTTAGATGTAAAATAATGTGAACTTAACGTTAAAAATATAAAAAGTATGATTAGTTTAATACAAATGACTTTAAACGATATTTAGCGGAATTATCACCATTTTTTACCAAATTTTTTCCCAAATTTTTTTTCTATTTTTTGTATTCACCCAAATGTATTGTAAATACGTGTTTTAGATGTAAAATAATGTGAACTTAACGATAAAAATATAAAAAGTATGATTAGTTCAATACAAATGACTTTAAACGTTATTTAGCGGAATTATCACCATTTTTAATCAAATTTTTTTCTATTTTTTGTATTCACCCAAATGTATTGTAAACACGTGTTTTAGATGTAAAATAATGTGAACTTAACGTTAAAAATATAAAAAGTATGATTAGTTTAATAGAAATGACTTCAGACGATATTTAGCGGATTCATCACCTGTATTTCAAAATTTTTTTACGACCTTTTATATTCACCCAAATGTATTGTAAAGACGTGTTTTAGATGTAAAATAATGTGAACTTAACGATAAAAATATAAAAAGTATGATTAGTTCAATACAAATGACTTTAAACGATATTTAGCGGAATTATCACCATTTTTTACCCAATTTTTTCCCAAATTTTTTTTCTATTTTTTGTATTCACCCAAATGTATTGTAAATACGTGTTTTAGATGTAAAATAATGTGAACTTAACGATAAAAATATAAAAAGTATGATTAGTTCAATACAAATGACTTTAAACGATATTTAGCGGAATTATCACCATTTTTTACCAAATTTTTTCCCAAATTTTTTCCCAAATTTTTTCCCAAATTTTTTTTCTATTTTTTGTATTCACCCAAATGTATTGTAAACACGTGTTTTAGATGTAAAACAATGTGAACTTAACGTTAAAAATATAAAAAGTATGATTAGTTTAATAGAAATGACTTAAGACGATATTTAGCGGATTCATCACCTGTATTTCAAAATTTTTTTACGACCTTTTATATTCACCCAAAGGTATTGTAAAGACGTGTTTTAGATGTAAAATAATGTGAACTTAACGATAAAAATATAAAAAGTATGATTAGTTCAATACAAATGACTTTAAACGATATTTAGCGGAATTTTCACCATTTTTTACCAAATTTTTTTTCTATTTTTTGTATTCACCCAAATGTATTGTAAACACGTGTTTTAGATGTAAAATAATGTGAACTTAACGTTAAAAATATAAAAAGTATGATTAGTTTAATAGAAATGACTTAAGACGATATTTAGCGGATTCATCACCTGTATTTCAAAATTTTTTTACGACCTTTTATATTCATCCAAATGTATTGTAAAGACGTGTTTTAGATGTAAAATTATGTGAACTTAACGATAAAAATATAAAAAGTATGATTAGTTCAATACAAATGACTTTAAACGATATTTAGCGGAATTATCACCATTTTTTACCCAATTTTTTCCCAAATTTTTTTTCTATTTTTTGTATTCACCCAAATGTATTGTAAACACGTGTTTTAGATGTAAAATAATGTGAACTTAACGTTAAAAATATAAAAAGTATGATTAGTTTAATAGAAATGACTTCAGACGATATTTAGCGGATTCATCACCTGTATTTCAAAATTTTTTTACGACCTTTTATATTCACCCAAATGTATTGTAAAGACGTGTTTTAGATGTAAAATAATGTGAACTTAACGATAAAAATATAAAAAGTATGATTAGTTCAATACAAATGACTTTAAACGATATTTAGCGGAATTATCACCATTATTTACCAAATTTTTTCCCAAATTTTTTTTCTATTTTTTGTATTCACCCAAATGTATTGTAAATACGTGTTTTAGATGTAAAATAATGTGAACTTAACGATAAAAATATAAAAAGTATGATTAGTTCAATACAAATGACTTTAAACGATATTTAGCGGAATTATCACCATTTTTTACCAAATTTTTTTTCTATTTTTTGTATTCACCCAAATGTATTGTAAACACGTGTTTTAGATGTAAAATAATGTGAACTTAACGTTAAAAATATAAAAAGTATGATTAGTTTAATAGAAATGACTTAAGACGATATTTAGCGGTTTCATCACCTGTATTTCAAAATTTTTTTTCTATTTTTTGTATTCACCCAAATGTATTGTAAATACGTGTTTTAGATGTAAAATAATGTGAACTTAACGATAAAAATATAAAAAGTATGATTAGTTCAATACAAATGACTTTAAACGATATTTAGTGGAATTATCACCATTTTTTACCAAATTTTTTCCCAAATTTTTTTTCTATTTTTTGTATTCACCCAAATGTATTGTAAACACGTGTTTTAGATGTAAAACAATGTGAACTTAACGTTAAAAATATAAAAAGTATGATTAGTTTAATAGAAATGACTTAAGACGATATTTAGCGGATTCATCACCTGTATTTCAAAATTTTTTTACGACCTTTTATATTCACCCAAAGGTATTGTATAGACGTGTTTTAGATGTAAAATAATGTGAACTTAACGATAAAAATATAAAAAGTATGATTAGTTCAATACAAATGACTTTAAACGATATTTAGCGGAATTTTCACCATTTTTTACCAAATTTTTATTCTATTTTTTGTATTCACCCAAATGTATTGTAAATACGTGTTTTAGATGTAAAATAATGTGAACTTAACGTTAAAAATATAAAAAGTATGATTAGTTTAATAGAAATGACTTCAGACGATATTTAGCGGATTCATCACCTGTATTTCAAAATTTTTTTACGACCTTTTATATTCACCCAAATGTATTGTAAAGACGTGTTTTAGATGTAAAATAATGTGAACTTAACGATAAAAACATAAAAAGTATGATTAGTTCAATACAAATGACTTTAAACGATATTTAGCGGAATTATCACCATTTTTTACCAAATTTTTTCCCAAATTTTTTTTCTATTTTTTGTATTCACCCAAATGTATTGTAAATACGTGTTTTAGATGTAAAATAATGTGAACTTAACGATAAAAATATAAAAAGTATGATTAGTTCAATACAAATGACTTTAAACGATGTTTAGCGGAATTATCACCATTTTTTACCAAATTTTTTCCCAAATTTTTTTTCTATTTTTTGTATTCACCCAAATGTATTGTAAATACGTGTTTTAGATGTAAAATAATGTGAACTTAACGATAAAAATATAAAAAGTATAATTAGTTCAATACAAATGACTTTAAACGATATTTAGCGGAATTATCACCATTTTTTACCAAATTTTTTTTCTATTTTTTGTATTCACCCAAATGTATTGTAAATACGTGTTTTAGATGTAAAATAATGTGAACTTAACGATAAAAATATAAAAAGTATGATTAGTTCAATACAAATGACTTTAAACGATATTTAGCGGAATTATCACCATTTTTTACCCAATTTTTTCCCAAATTTTTTTTCTATTTTTTGTATTCACCCAAAGGTATTGTAAAGACGTGTTTTAGATGTAAAATAATGTGAACTTAACGATAAAAATATAAAAAGTATGATTAGTTCAATACAAATGACTTTAAACGATATTTAGCGGAATTATCACCATTTTTTACCAAATTTTTTCCCAAATTTTTTTTCTATTTTTTGTATTCACCCAAATGTATTGTAAATACGTGTTTTAGATGTAAAATAATGTGAACTTAACGATAAAAATATAAAAAGTATGATTAGTTCAATACAAATGACTTTAAACGATATTTAGCGGAATTATCACCATTTTTTACCAAATTTTTTTTCTATTTTTTGTATTCACCCAAATGTATTGTAAACACGTGTTTTAGATGTAAAATAATGTGAACTTAACGTTAAAAATATAAAAAGTATGATTAGTTTAATAGAAATGACTTAAAACGATATTTAGCGGATTCATCACCTGTATTTCAAAAATTTTTTACGACCTTTTATATTCACCCAAATGTATTGTAAAGACGTGTTTTAGATGTAAAATAATGTGAACTTAACGATAAAAATATAAAAAGTATGATTAGTTCAATACAAATGACTTTAAACGATATTTAGCGGAATTATCACCATTTTTTACCCAATATTTTCCCAAATTTTTTTTCTATTTTTTGTATTCACCCAAATGTATTGTAAATACGTGTTTTAGATGTAAAATAATGTGAACTTAACGTTAAAAATATAAAAAGTATGATTAGTTTAATAGAAATGACTTAAGACGATATTTAGCGGATTCATCACCTGTATTTCAAAATTTTTTTACGACCTTTTATATTCACCCAAATGTATTGTAAAGACGTGTTTTAGATGTAAAATAATGTGAACTTAACTATAAAAATATAAAAAGTATGATTAGTTCAATACAAATGACTTTAAACGATATTTAGCGGAATTATCACCATTTTTTACCAAATTATTTCCCAAATTTTTTTTCTATTTTTTGTATTCACCCAAATGTATTGTAAATACGTGTTTTAGATGTAAAATAATGTGAACTTAACGATCAAAATATAAAAAGTATGATTAGTTCAATACAAATGACTTTAAACGATATTTAGCGGAATTATCACCATTTTTTACCAAATTTTTTCCCAAATTTTTTTTCTATTTTTTGTATTCACCCAAATGTATTGTAAATACGTGTTTTAGATGTAAAATAATGTGAACTTAACGATAAAAATATAAAAAGTATGATTAGTTCAATACAAATGACTTTAAACGATATTTAGCGGAATTATCACCATTTTTTACCAAATTTTTTTTCTATTTTTTGTATTCACCCAAATGTATTGTAAATACGTGTTTTAGATGTAAAATAATGTGAACTTAACGTTAAAAATATAAAAAGTATGATTAGTTTAATAGAAATGACTTAAGACGATATTTAGCGGATTCATCACCTGTATTTCAAAATTTTTTTACGACCTTTTATATTCACCCAAATGTATTGTAAAGACGTGTTTTAGATGTAAAATAATGTGAACTTAACGATAAAAATATAAAAAGTATGATTAGTTCAATAGAAATGACTTAAGACGATATTTAGCGGATTCATCACCTGTATTTCAAAATTTTTTTACGACCTTTTATATTCACCCAAAGGTATTGTAAAGACGTGTTTTAGATGTAAAATAATGTGAACTTAACGATAAAAATATAAAAAGTATGATTAGTTCAATACAAATGACTTTAAACGATATTTAGCGGAATTTTCACCATTTTTTACCAAATTTTTTTTCTATTTTTTGTATTCACCCAAATGTATTGTAAACACGTGTTTTAGATGTAAAATAATGTGAACTTAACGCTAAAAATATAAAAAGTATGATTAGTTTAATAGAGATGACTTCAGACGATATTTAGCGGATTCATCACCTGTATTTCAAAATTTTTTTACGACCTTTTATATTCACCCAAATGTATTGTAAAGACGTGTTTTAGATGTAAAATAATGTGAACTTAACGATAAAAATATAAAAAGTATGATTAGTTCAATACAAATGACTTTAAACGATATTTAGCGGAATTATCACCATTTTTTACCAAATTTTTTCCCAAATTTTTTTTCTATTTTTTGTATTCACCCAAATGTATTGTAAATACGTGTTTTAGATGTAAAATAATGTGAACTTAACGATAAAAATATAAAAAGTATGATTAGTTCAATACAAATGACTTTAAACGATATTTAGCGGAATTTTCACCATTTTTTACCAAATTTTTTTTCTATTTTTTGTATTCACCCAAATGTATTGTAAACACGTGTTTTAGATGTAAAATAATGTGAACTTAACGTTAAAAATATAAAAAGTATGATTAGTTTAATAGAAATGACTTCAGACGATATTTAGCGGATTCATCACCTGTATTTCAAAATTTTTTTACGACCTTTTATATTCACCCAAATGTATTGTAAAGACGTGTTTTAGATGTAAAATAATGTGAACTTAACGATAAATTATATAAAAAGTATGATTAGTTCAATACGAATGACTTTAAACGATATTTAGCGGAATTATCACCATTTTTTACCAAATTTTTTCCCAAATTTTTTTTCTATTTTTTGTATTCACCCAAATGTATTGTAAATACGTGTTTTAGATGTAAAATAATGTGAACTAAAAGAATAAAAATATAAAAAGTATGATTAGTTCAATACAAATGACTTTAAACGATATTTAGCGGAATTATCACCATTTTTTACCAAATTTTTTCCCAAATTTTTTTTCTATTTTTTGTATTCACCCAAATGTATTGTAAATACGTGTTTTAGATGTAAAATAATGTGAACTTAACGATAAAAATATAAAAAGTATAATTAGTTCAATACAAATGACTTTAAACGATATTTAGCGGAATTATCACCATTTTTTACCAAATTTTTTTTCTATTTTTTGTATTCACCCAAATGTATTGTAAACACGTGTTTTAGATGTAAAATAATGTGAACTTAACGTTAAAAATATAAAAAGTATGATTAGTTTAATAGAAATGACTTAAGACGATATTTAGCGGTTTCATCACCTGTATTTCAAAATTTTTTTACGACCTTTTATATTCACCCAAATGTATTGTAAAGACGTGTTTTAGATGTAAAATTATGTGAACTTAACGATAAAAATATAAAAAGTATGATTAGTTCAATACAAATGACTTTAAACGTTATTTAGCGGAATTATCACCATTTTTTACCAAATTTTTTTTCTATTTTTTGTATTCACCCAAATGTATTGTAAACACGTGTTTTAGATGGAAAACAATGTGAACTTAACGTTAAAAATATAAAAAGTATGATTAGTTTAATAGAAATGACTTAAGACGATATTTAGCGGATTCATCACCTGTATTTCAAAATTTTTTTACGACCTTTTATATTCACCCAAAGGTATTGTAAAGACGTGTTTTAGATGTAAAATAATGTGAACTTAACGATAAAAATATAAAAAGTATGATTAGTTCAATACAAATGACTTTAAACGATATTTAGCGGAATTATCACCATTTTTTATCAAATTTTTTCCCAAATTTTTTTTCTATTTTTTGTATTCACCCAAATGTATTGTAAATACGTGTTTTAGATGTAAAATAATGTGAACTTAACGATAAAAATATAAAAAGTATGATTAGTTCAATACAAATGACTTTAAACGATATTTAGCGGAATTATCACCATTTTTTACCAAATTTTTTTTCTATTTTTTGTATTCACCCAAATGTATTGTAAACACGTGTTTTAGATGTAAAATAATGTGAACTTAACGTTAAAAATATAAAAAGTATGATTAGTTTAATAGAAATGACTTAAGAAGATATTTAGCGGATTCATCACCTGTATTTCAAAAATTTTTTACGACCTTTTATATTCACCCAAATGTATTGTAAAGACGTGTTTTAGATGTAAAATAATGTGAACTTAACGATAAAAATATAAAAAGTATAATTAGTTCAATACAAATGACTTTAAACGATATTTAGCGGAATTATCACCATTTTTTACCAAATTTTTTCCCAAATTTTTTTTCTATTTTTTGTATTCACCCAAATGTATTGTAAATACGTGTTTTAGATGTAAAATAATGTGAACTTAACGATAAAAATATAAAAAGTATGATTAGTTCAATACAAATGACTTTAAACGATATTTAGCGGAATTTTCACCATTTTTTACCAAATTTTTTTTCTATTTTTTTTATTCACCCAAATGTATTGTAAACACGTGTTTTAGATGTAAAATAATGTGAACTTAACGTTAAAAATATAAAAAGTATGATTAGTTTAATAGAAATGACTTCAGACGATATTTAGCGGATTCATCACCTGTATTTCAAAATTTTTTTACGACCTTTTATATTCACCCAAATGTATTGTAAAGACGTGTTTTAGATGTAAAATAATGTGAACTTAACGATAAATTATATAAAAAGTATGATTAGTTCAATACGAATGACTTTAAACGATATTTAGCGGAATTATCACCATTTTTTACCAAATTTTTTCCCAAATTTTTTTTCTATTTTTTGTATTCACCCAAATGTATTGTAAATACGTGTTTTAGATGTAAAATAATGTGAACTTAACGATAAAAATATAAAAAGTATGATTAGTTCAATACAAATGACTTTAAACGATATTTAGCGGAATTATCACCATTTTTTACCAAATTTTTTCCCAAATTTTTTTTCTATTTTTTGTATTCACCCAAATGTATTGTAAATACGTGTTTTAGATGTAAAATAATGTGAACTTAACGATAAAAATATAAAAAGTATAATTAGTTCAATACAAATGACTTTAAACGATATTTAGCGGAATTATCACCATTTTTTACCAAATTTTTTTTCTATTTTTTGTATTCACCCAAATGTATTGTAAACACGTGTTTTAGATGTAAAATAATGTGAACTTAACGTTAAAAATATAAAAAGTATGATTAGTTTAATAGAAATGACTTAAGACGATATTTAGCGGTTTCATCACCTGTATTTCAAAATTTTTTTACGACCTTTTATATTCACCCAAATGTATTGTAAAGACGTGTTTTAGATGTAAAATTATGTGAACTTAACGATAAAAATATAAAAAGTATGATTAGTTCAATACAAATGACTTTAAACGTTATTTAGCGGAATTATCACCATTTTTTACCAAATTTTTTTTCTATTTTTTGTATTCACCCAAATGTATTGTAAACACGTGTTTTAGATGTAAAACAATGTGAACTTAACGTTAAAAATATAAAAAGTATGATTAGTTTAATAGAAATGACTTAAGACGATATTTAGCGGATTCATCACCTGTATTTCAAAATTTTTTTACGACCTTTTATATTCACCCAAAGGTATTGTAAAGACGTGTTTTAGATGTAAAATAATGTGAACTTAACGATAAAAATATAAAAAGTATGATTAGTTCAATACAAATGACTTTAAACGATATTTAGCGGAATTATCACCATTTTTTATCAAATTTTTTCCCAAATTTTTTTTCTATTTTTTGTATTCACCCAAATGTATTGTAAATACGTGTTTTAGATGTAAAATAATGTGAACTTAACGATAAAAATATAAAAAGTATGATTAGTTCAATACAAATGACTTTAAACGATATTTAGCGGAATTATCACCATTTTTTACCAAATTTTTTTTCTATTTTTTGTATTCACCCAAATGTATTGTAAACACGTGTTTTAGATGTAAAATAATGTGAACATAACGTTAAAAATATAAAAAGTATGATTAGTTTAATAGAAATGACTTAAGACGATATTTAGCGGATTCATCACCTGTATTTCAAAAATTTTTTACGACCTTTTATATTCACCCAAATGTATTGTAAAGACGTGTTTTAGATGTAAAATAATGTGAACTTAACGATAAAAATATAAAAAGTATGATTAGTTCAATACAAATGACTTTAAACGATATTTAGCGGAATTATCACCATTTTTTACCAAATTTTTTCCCAAATTTTTTTTCTATTTTTTGTATTCACCCAAATGTATTGTAAATACGTGTTTTAGATGTAAAATAATGTGAACTTAACGATAAAAATATAAAAAGTATGATTAGTTCAATACAAATGACTTTAAACGATATTTAGCGGAATTATCACCATTTTTTACCAAATTTTTTTTCTATTTTTTGTATTCACCCAAATGTATTGTAAACACGTGTTTTAGATGTAAAATAATGTGAACATAACGTTAAAAATATAAAAAGTATGATTAGTTTAATAGAAATGACTTAAGACGATATTTAGCGGATTCATCACCTGTATTTCAAAAATTTTTTACGACCTTTTATATTCACCCAAATGTATTGTAAAGACGTGTTTTAGATGTAAAATAATGTGAACTTAACGATAAAAATATAAAAAGTATGATTAGTTCAATACAAATGACTTTAAACGATATTTAGCGGAATTATCACCATTTTTTACCAAATTTTTTCCCAAATTTTTTTTCTATTTTTTGTATTCACCCAAATGTATTGTAAATACGTGTTTTAGATGTAAAATAATGTGAACTTAACGATCAAAATATAAAAAGTATGATTAGTTCAATACAAATGACTTTAAACGATATTTAGCGGAATTATCACCATTTTTTACCAAATTTTTTCCCAAATTTTTTTTCTATTTTTTGTATTCACCCAAATGTATTGTAAATACGTGTTTTAGATGTAAAATAATGTGAACTTAACGATAAAAATATAAAAAGTATGATTAGTTCAATACAAATGACTTTAAACGATATTTAGCGGAATTATCACCATTTTTTACCAAATTTTTTTTCTATTTTTTGTATTCACCCAAATGTATTGTAAACACGTGTTTTAGATGTAAAATAATGTGAACTTAACGTTAAAAATATAAAAAGTATGATTAGTTTAATAGAAATGACTTAAGACGATATTTAGCGGATTCATCACCTGTATTTCAAAATTTTTTTACGACCTTTTATATTCACCCAATTGTATTGTAAAGACGTGTTTTAGATGTAAAATAATGTGAACTTAACGATAAAAATATAAAAAGTATGATTAGTTCAATACAAATGACTTTAAACGATATTTAGCGGAATTATCACCATTTTTTACCAAATTTTTTCCCAAATTTTTTTTCTATTTTTTGTATTCACCCAAATGTATTGTAAATACGTGTTTTAGATGTAAAATAATGTGAACTTAACGATCAAAATATAAAAAGTATGATTAGTTCAATACAAATGACTTTAAACGATATTTAGCGGATTTATCACCATTTTTTACCAAATTTTTTCCCAAATTTTTTTTCTATTTTTTGTAT
The DNA here is from genome assembly GCF_037042655.1 of Diuraphis noxia. NCBI lineage: Eukaryota > Metazoa > Arthropoda > Insecta > Hemiptera > Aphididae > Diuraphis > Diuraphis noxia. The sequence goes on from NW_028301718.1 coordinate 2,522,299, forward strand.
TCACCCAAATGTATTGTAAATACGTGTTTTAGATGTAAAATAATGTGAACTTAACGATAAAAATATAAAAAGTATGATTAGTTCAATACAAATGACTTTAAACGATATTTAGCGGAATTATCACCATTTTTTACCAAATTTTTTTTCTATTTTTTGTATTCACCCAAATGTATTGTAAACACGTGTTTTAGATGTAAAATAATGTGAACTTAACGTTAAAAATATAAAAAGTATGATTAGTTTAATAGAAATGACTTAAGACGATATTTAGCGGATTCATCACCTGTATTTCAAAATTTTTTTACGACCTTTTATATTCACCCAAATGTATTGTAAAGACGTGTTTTAGATGTAAAATAATGTGAACTTAACGATAAAAATATAAAAAGTATGATTAGTTCAATACAAATGACTTTAAACGATATTTAGCGGAATTATCACCATTTTTTACCCAATATTTTCCCAAAATTTTTTTCTATTTTTTGTATTCACCCAAATGTATTGTAAATACGTGTTTTAGATGTAAAATAATGTGAACTTAACGATAAAAATATAAAAAGTATGATTAGTTCAATACAAATGACTTTAAACGAAATTTAGTGGAATTATCACCATTTTTTACCAAATTTTTTCCCAAATTTTTTTTCTATTTTTTGTATTCACCCAAATGTATTGTAAATACGTGTTTTATATGTAAAATAATGTGAACTTAACGATAAAAATATAAAAAGTATGATTAGTTCAATACAAATGACTTTAAACGATATTTAGCGGAATTATCACCATTTTTTACCCAATGTTTTTTCTATTTTTTGTATTCACCCAAATGTATTGTAAACACGTGTTTTAGATGTAAAATAATGTGAACTTAACGTTAAAAATATAAAAAGTATGATTAGTTTAATAGAAATGACTTAAGACGATATTTAGCGGATTCATCACCTGTATTTCAAAATTTTTTTACGACCTTTTATATTCACCCAAATGTATTGTAAAGACGTGTTTTAGATGTAAAATAATGTGAACTTAACGATAAAAATATAAAAAGTATGATTAGTTCAATACAAATGACTTTAAACGAAATTTAGCGGAATTATCACCATTTTTTACCAAATTTTTTCCTAAATTTTTTTTCTATTTTTTGTATTCACCCAAATGTATTGTAAATACGTGTTTTATATGTAAAATAATGTGAACTTAACGATAAAAATATAAAAAGTATGATTAGTTCAATACAAATGACTTTAAACGATATTTAGCGGAATTATCACCATTTTTTACCAAATTTTTTCCCAAATTTTTTTTCTATTTTTTGTATTCACCCAAATGTATTGTAAATACGTGTTTTAGATGTAAAATAATGTGAACTTAACGTTAAAAATATAAAAAGTATGATTAGTTTAATAGAAATGACTTAAGACGATATTTAGCGGATTCATCACCTGTATTTCAAAATTTTTTTACGACCTTTTATATTCACCCAAATGTATTGTAAAGACGTGTTTTAGATGTAAAATAATGTGAACTTAACGATAAAAATTTAAAAAGTATGATTAGTTCAATACAAATGACTTTAAACGAAATTTAGCGGAATTATCACCATTTTTTACCAAATTTTTTCCTAAATTTTTTTTCTATTTTTTGTATTCACCCAAATGTATTGTAAATACGTGTTTTATATGTAAAATAATGTGAACTTAACGATAAAAATATAAAAAGTATGATAAGTTCAATACAAATGACTTTAAACGATATTTAGCGGAATTATCACCATTTTTTACCAAATTTTTTTTCTATTTTTTGTATTCACCCAAATGTATTGTAAACACGTGTTTTAGATGTAAAATAATGTGAACTTAACGTTAAAAATATAAAAAGTATGATTAGTTTAATAGAAATGACTTAAGACGATATTTAGCGGATTCATCACCTGTATTTCAAAATTTTTTTACGACCTTTTATATTCACCAAAATGTATTGTAAAGACGTGTTTTAGATGTAAAATAATGTGAACTTAACGATAAAAATATAAAAAGTATGATTAGTTCAATACAAATGACTTTAAACGATATTTAGCGGAATGATCACCATTTTTTACCAAATTTTTTCCCAAATTTTTTTTCTATTTTTTGTATTCACCCAAATGTATTGTAAATACGTGTTTTAGATGTAAAATAATGTGAACTTAACGTTAAAAATATAAAAAGTATGATTAGTTTAATAGAAATGACTTAAGACGATATTTAGCGGATTCATCTCCTGTATTTCAAAATTTTTTTACGACCTTTTATATTCACCCAAATGTATTGTAAAGACGTGTTTTAGATGTAAAATAATGTGAACTTAACGATAAAAATTTAAAAAGTATGATTAGTTCAATACAAATGACTTTAAACGAAATTTAGCGGAATTATCACCATTTTTTACCAAATTTTTTCCTAAATTTTTTTTCTATTTTTTGTATTCACCCAAATGTATTGTAAATACGTGTTTTATATGTAAAATAATGTGAACTTAACGATAAAAATATAAAAAGTATGATTAGTTCAATACAAATGACTTTAAACGATATTTAGCGGAATTATCACCATTTTTTACCCAATTTTTTTTCTATTTTTTGTATTCACCCAAATGTATTGTAAACAAGTGTTTTAGATGTAAAATAATGTGAACTTAACGTTAAAAATATAAAAAGTATGATTAGTTTAATAGAAATGACTTAAGACGATATTTAGCGGATTCATCACCTGTATTTCAAAATTTTTTTACGACATTTTATATTCACCCAAATGTATTGTAAAGACGTGTTTTAGATGTAAAATAACGTGAACTTAACGATAAAAATATAAAAAGTATGATTAGTTCAATACAAATGACTTTAAACGATATTTAGCGGAATTATCACCATTTTTTACCCAATATTTTCCCAAAATTTTTTTCTATTTTTTGTATTCACCCAAATGTATTGTAAATACGTGTTTTAGATGTAAAATAATGTGAACTTAACGATAAAAATATAAAAAGTATGATTAGTTCAATACAAATGACTTTAAACGAAATTTAGCGGAATTATCACCATTTTTTACCAAATTTTTTCCCAAATTTTTTTTCTATTTTTTGTATTCACCCAAATGTATTGTAAATACGTGTTTTATATGTAAAATAATGTGAACTTAACGATAAAAATATAAAAAGTATGATTAGTTCTATACAAATGACTTTAAACGATATTTAGCGGAATTATCACCATTTTTTACCCAATTTTTTTTCTATTTTTTGTATTCACCCAAATGTATTGTAAACACGTGTTTTAGATGTAAAATAATGTGAACTTAACGATAAAAATTTAAAAAGTATGATTAGTTCAATACAAATGACTTTAAACGAAATTTAGCGGAATTATCACCATTTTTTACCAAATTTTTTCCTAAATTTTTTTTCTATTTTTTGTATTCACCCAAATGTATTGTAAATACGTGTTTTATATGTAAAATAATGTGAACTTAACGATAAAAATATAAAAAGTATGATTAGTTCAATACAAATGACTTTAAACGATATTTAGCGGAATTATCACCATTTTTTACCCAATTTTTTTTCTATTTTTTGTATTCACCCAAATGTATTGTAAACAAGTGTTTTAGATGTAAAATAATGTGAACTTAACGTTAAAAATATAAAAAGTATGATTAGTTTAATAGAAATGACTTAAGACGATATTTAGCGGATTCATCACCTGTATTTCAAAATTTTTTTACGACCTTTTATATTCACCCAAATGTATTGTAAAGACGTGTTTTAGATGTAAAATAACGTGAACTTAACGATAAAAATATAAAAAGTATGATTAGTTCAATACAAATGACTTTAAACGATATTTAGCGGAATTATCACCATTTTTTACCCAATATTTTCCCAAAATTTTTTTCTATTTTTTGTATTCACCCAAATGTATTGTAAATACGTGTTTTAGATGTAAAATAATGTGAACTTAACGATAAAAATATAAAAAGTATGATTAGTTCAATACAAATGACTTTAAACGAAATTTAGCGGAATTATCACCATTTTTTACCAAATTTTTTCCCAAATTTTTTTTCTATTTTTTGTATTCACCCAAATGTATTGTAAATACGTGTTTTATATGTAAAATAATGTGAACTTAACGATAAAAATATAAAAAGTATGATTAGTTCTATACAAATGACTTTAAACGATATTTAGCGGAATTATCACCATTTTTTACCCAATTTTTTTTCTATTTTTTGTATTCACCCAAATGTATTGTAAACACGTGTTTTAGATGTAAAATAATGTGAACTTAACGTTAAAAATATAAAAAGTATGATTAGTTTAATAGAAATGACTTAAGACGATATTTAGCGGATTCATCACCTGTATTTCAAAATTTTTTTACGACCTTTTATATTCACCCAAATGTATTGTAAAGACGTGTTTTAGATGTAAAATAATGTGAACTTAACGATAAAAATATAAAAAGTATGATTAGTTCAATACAAATGACTTTAAACGAAATTTAGCGGAATTATCACCATTTTTTACCAAATTTTTTCCTAAATTTTTTTTCTATTTTTTGTATTCACCCAAATGTATTGTAAATACGTGTTTTATATGTAAAATAATGTGAACTTAACGATAAAAATATAAAAAGTATGATTAGTTCAATACAAATGACTTTAAACGATATTTAGCGGAATTATCACCATTTTTTACCCAATTTTTTTTCTATTTTTTGTATTCACCCAAATGTATTGTAAACACGTGTTTTAGATGTAAAATAATGTGAACTTAACGTTAAAAATATAAAAAGTATGATTAGTTTAATAGAAATGACTTAAGACGATATTTAGCGGATTCATCACCTGTATTTCAAAATTTTTTTACGACCTTTTATATTCACCCAAATGTATTGTAAAGACGTGTTTTAGATGTAAAATAATGTGAACTTAACGATAAAAATATAAAAAGTATGATTAGTTCAATACAAATGACTTTAAACGAAATTTAGCGGAATTATCACCATTTTTTACCAAATTTTTTCCTAAATTTTTTTTCTATTTTTTGTATTCACCCAAATGTATTGTAAATACGTGTTTTATATGTAAAATAATGTGAACTTAACGATAAAAATATAAAAAGTATGATTAGTTCAATACAAATGACTTTAAACGATATTTAGCGGAATTATCACCATTTTTTACCCAATTTTTTTTCTATTTTTTGTATTCACCCAAATGTATTGTAAAGACGTGTTTTAGATGTAAAATAATGTGAACTTAACGATAAAAATATAAAAAGTATGATTAGTTCTATACAAATGACTTTAAACGATATTTAGCGGAATTATCACCATTTTTTACCCAATTTTTTTTCTATTTTTTGTATTCACCCAAATGTATTGTAAACACGTGTTTTAGATGTAAAATAATGTGAACTTAACGTTAAAAATATAAAAAGTATGATTAGTTTAATAGAAATGACTTAAGACGATATTTAGCGGATTCATCACCTGTATTTCAAAATTTTTTTACGACCTTTTATATTCACCCAAATGTATTGTAAAGACGTGTTTTAGATGTAAAATAATGTGAACTTAACGATAAAAATATAAAAAGTATGATTAGTTCAATACAAATGACTTTAAACGAAATTTAGCGGAATTATCACCATTTTTTACCAAATTTTTTCCTAAATTTTTTTTCTATTTTTTGTATTCACCCAAATGTATTGTAAATACGTGTTTTATATGTAAAATAATGTGAACTTAACGATAAAAATATAAAAAGTATGATTAGTTCAATACAAATGACTTTAAACGATATTTAGCGGAATTATCACCATTTTTTACCCAATTTTTTTTCTATTTTTTGTATTCACCCAAATGTATTGTAAACACGTGTTTTAGATGTAAAATAATGTGAACTTAACGTTAAAAATATAAAAAGTATGATTAGTTTAATAGAAATGACTTAAGACGATATTTAGCGGATTCATCACCTGTATTTCAAAATTTTTTTACGACCTTTTATATTCACCCAAATGTATTGTAAAGACGTGTTTTAGATGTAAAATAATGTGAACTTAACGATAAAAATATAAAAAGTATGATTAGTTCAATACAAATGACTTTAAACGAAATTTAGCGGAATTATCACCATTTTTTACCAAATTTTTTCCTAAATTTTTTTTCTATTTTTTGTATTCACCCAAATGTATTGTAAATACGTGTTTTATATGTAAAATAATGTGAACTTAACGATAAAAATATAAAAAGTATGATTAGTTCAATACAAATGACTTTAAACGATATTTAGCGGAATTATCACCATTTTTTACCCAATTTTTTTTCTATTTTTTGTATTCACCCAAATGTATTGTAAAGACGTGTTTTAGATGTAAAATAATGTGAACTTAACGATAAAAATATAAAAAGTATGATTAGTTCAATGCAAATGACTTTAAACGAAATTTAGCGGAATTATCACCATTTTTTACCAAATTTTTTCCTAAATTTTTTTTCTATTTTTTGTATTCACCCAAATGTATTGTAAATACGTGTTTTAGATGTAAAATAATGTGAACTTAACGTTAAAAATATAAAAAGTATGATTAGTTTAATAGAAATGACTTAAGACGATATTTAGCGGATTCATCACCTGTATTTCAAAATTTTTTTACGACCTTTTATATTCACCCAAATGTATTGTAAAGACGTGTTTTAGATGTAAAATAATGTGAAATTAACGATAAAAATATAAAAAGTATGATTAGTTCAATACAAATGACTTTAAACGATATTTAGCGGAATTATCACCATTTTTTACCCAATTTTTTCCCAAATTTTTTTTCTATTTTTTGTATTCACCCAAATGTATTGTAAATACGTGTTTTAGATGTAAAATAATGTGAACTTAACGTTAAAAATATAAAAAGTATGATTAGTTTAATAGAAATGACTTAAGACGATATTTAGCGGATTCATCACCTGTATTTCAAAATTTTTTTACGACCTTTTATATTCACCCAAATGTATTGTAAAGACGTGTTTTAGATGTAAAATAATGTGAACTTAACGATAAAAATTTAAAAAGTATGATTAGTTCAATACAAATGACTTTAAACGAAATTTAGCGGAATTATCACCATTTTTTACCAAATTTTTTCCCAAATTTTTTTTCTATTTTTTGTATTCACCCAAATGTATTGTAAATACGTGTTTTATATGTAAAATAATGTGAACTTAACGATAAAAATATAAAAAGTATGATTAGTTCAATACAAATGACTTTAAACGATATTTAGCGGAATTATCACCATTTTTTACCAAATTTTTTTTCTATTTTTTGTATTCACCCAAATGTATTGTAAACACGTGTTTTAGATGTAAAATAATGTGAACTTAACGTTAAAAATATAAAAAGTATGATTAGTTTAATAGAAATGACTTAAGACGATATTTAGCGGATTCATCACCTGTATTTCAAAATTTTTTTACGACCTTTTATATTCACCAAAATGTATTGTAAAGACGTGTTTTAGATGTAAAATAATGTGAACTTAACGATAAAAACATAAAAAGTATGATTAGTTCAATACAAATGACTTTAAACGATATTTAGCGGAATTATCACCATTTTTTACCAAATTTTTTCCCAAATTTTTTTTCTATTTTTTGTATTCACCCAAATGTATTGTAAATACGTGTTTTAGATGTAAAATAATGTGAACTTAACGTTAAAAATATAAAAAGTATGATTAGTTTAATAGAAATGACTTAAGACGATATTTAGCGGATTCATCACCTGTATTTCAAAATTTTTTTACGACCTTTTATATTCACCCAAATGTATTGTAAAGACGTGTTTTAGATGTAAAATAACGTGAACTTAACGATAAAAATATAAAAAGTATGATTAGTTCAATACAAATGACTTTAAACGATATTTAGCGGAATTATCACCATTTTTTACCCAATATTTTCCCAAAATTTTTTTCTATTTTTTGTATTCACCCAAATGTATTGTAAATACGTGTTTTAGATGTAAAATAATGTGAACTTAACGATAAAAATATAAAAAGTATGATTAGTTCAATACAAATGACTTTAAACGAAATTTAGCGGAATTATCACCATTTTTTACCAAATTTTTTCCCAAATTTTTTTTCTATTTTTTGTATTCACCCAAATGTATTGTAAATACGTGTTTTATATGTAAAATAATGTGAACTTAACGATAAAAATATAAAAAGTATGATTAGTTCAATACAAATGACTTTAAACGATATTTAGCGGAATTATCACCATTTTTTACCCAATGTTTTTTCTATTTTTTGTATTCACCCAAATGTATTGTAAACACGTGTTTTAGATGTAAAATAATGTGAACTTAACGTTAAAAATATAAAAAGTATGATTAGTTTAATAGAAATGACTTAAGACGATATTTAGCGGATTCATCACCTGTATTTCAAAATTTTTTTACGACCTTTTATATTCACCCAAATGTATTGTAAAGACGTGTTTTAGATGTAAAATAATGTGAACTTAACGATAAAAATATAAAAAGTATGATTAGTTCAATACAAATGACTTTAAACGAAATTTAGCGGAATTATCACCATTTTTTACCAAATTTTTTCCTAAATTTTTTTTCTATTTTTTGTATTCACCCAAATGTATTGTAAATACGTGTTTTATATGTAAAATAATGTGAACTTAACGATAAAAATATAAAAAGTATGATTAGTTCAATACAAATGACTTTAAACGATATTTAGCGGAATTATCACCATTTTTTACCAAATTTTTTCCCAAATTTTTTTTCTATTTTTTGTATTCACCCAAATGTATTGTAAATACGTGTTTTAGATGTAAAATAATGTGAACTTAACGTTAAAAATATAAAAAGTATGATTAGTTTAATAGAAATGACTTAAGAGGATATTTAGCGGATTCATCACCTGTATTTCAAAATTTTTTTACGACCTTTTATATTCACCCAAATGTATTGTAAAGACGTGTTTTAGATGTAAAATAATGTGAACTTAACGATAAAAATTTAAAAAGTATGATTAGTTCAATACAAATGACTTTAAACGAAATTTAGCGGAATTATCACCATTTTTTACCAAATTTTTTCCTAAATTTTTTTCTATTTTTTGTATTCACCCAAATGTATTGTAAATACGTGTTTTATATGTAAAATAATGTGAACTTAACGATAAAAATATAAAAAGTATGATAAGTTCAATACAAATGACTTTAAACGATATTTAGCGGAATTATCACCATTTTTTACCAAATTTTTTTTCTATTTTTTGTATTCACCCAAATGTATTGTAAACACGTGTTTTAGATGTAAAATAATGTGAACTTAACGTTAAAAATATAAAAAGTATGATTAGTTTAATAGAAATGACTTAAGACGATATTTAGCGGATTCATCACCTGTATTTCAAAATTTTTTTACGACCTTTTATATTCACCCAAATGTATTGTAAAGACGTGTTTTAGATGTAAAATAATGTGAACTTAACGATAAAAATATAAAAAGTATGATTAGTTCAATACAAATGACTTTAAACGATATTTAGCGGAATTATCACCATTTTTTACCCAATATTTTCCCAAAATTTTTTTCTATTTTTTGTATTCACCCAAATGTATTGTAAATACGTGTTTTAGATGTAAAATAATGTGAACTTAACGATAAAAATATAAAAAGTATGATTAGTTCAATACAAATGACTTTAAACGAAATTTAGCGGAATTATCACCATTTTTTACCAAATTTTTTCCCAAATTTTTTTTCTATTTTTTGTATTCACCCAAATGTATTGTAAATACGTGTTTTATATGTAAAATAATGTGAACTTAACGATAAAAATATAAAAAGTATGATTAGTTCAATACAAATGACTTTAAACGATATTTAGCGGAATTATCACCATTTTTTACCCAATGTTTTTTCTATTTTTTGTATTCACCCAAATGTATTGTAAACACGTGTTTTAGATGTAAAATAATGTGAACTTAACGTTAAAAATATAAAAAGTATGATTAGTTTAATAGAAATGACTTAAGACGATATTTAGCGGATTCATCACCTGTATTTCAAAATTTTTTTACGACCTTTTATATTCACCCAAATGTATTGTAAAGACGTGTTTTAGATGTAAAATAATGTGAACTTAACGATAAAAATATAAAAAGTATGATTAGTTCAATACAAATGACTTTAAACGAAATTTAGCGGAATTATCACCATTTTTTACCAAATTTTTTCCTAAATTTTTTTTCTATTTTTTGTATTCACCCAAATGTATTGTAAATACGTGTTTTATATGTAAAATAATGTGAACTTAACGATAAAAATATAAAAAGTATGATTAGTTCAATACAAATGACTTTAAACGATATTTAGCGGAATTATCACCATTTTTTACCAAATTTTTTCCCAAATTTTTTTTCTATTTTTTGTATTCACCCAAATGTATTGTAAATACGTGTTTTAGATGTAAAATAATGTGAACTTAACGTTAAAAATATAAAAAGTATGATTAGTTTAATAGAAATGACTTAAGACGATATTTAGCGGATTCATCACCTGTATTTCAAAATTTTTTTACGACCTTTTATATTCACCCAAATGTATTGTAAAGACGTGTTTTAGATGTAAAATAATGTGAACTTAACGATAAAAATTTAAAAAGTATGATTAGTTCAATACAAATGACTTTAAACGAAATTTAGCGGAATTATCACCATTTTTTACCAAATTTTTTCCTAAATTTTTTTTCTATTTTTTGTATTCACCCAAATGTATTGTAAATACGTGTTTTATATGTAAAATAATGTGAACTTAACGATAAAAATATAAAAAGTATGATAAGTTCAATACAAATGACTTTAAACGATATTTAGCGGAATTATCACCATTTTTTACCAAATTTTTTTTCTATTTTTTGTATTCACCCAAATGTATTGTAAACACATGTTTTAGATGTAAAATAATGTGAACTTAACGTTAAAAATATAAAAAGTATGATTAGTTTAATAGAAATGACTTAAGACGATATTTAGCGGATTCATCACCTGTATTTCAAAATTTTTTTACGACCTTTTATATTCACCAAAATGTATTGTAAAGACGTGTTTTAGATGTAAAATAATGTGAACTTAACGATAAAAATATAAAAAGTATGATTAGTTCAATACAAATGACTTTAAACGATATTTAGCGGAATGATCACCATTTTTTACCAAATTTTTTCCCAAATTTTTTTTCTATTTTTTGTATTCACCCAAATGTATTGTAAATACGTGTTTTAGATGTAAAATAATGTGAACTTAACGTTAAAAATATAAAAAGTATGATTAGTTTAATAGAAATGACTTAAGACGATATTTAGCGGATTCATCTCCTGTATTTCAAAATTTTTTTACGACCTTTTATATTCACCCAAATGTATTGTAAAGACGTGTTTTAGATGTAAAATAATGTGAACTTAACGATAAAAATTTAAAAAGTATGATTAGTTCAATACAAATGACTTTAAACGAAATTTAGCGGAATTATCACCATTTTTTACCAAATTTTTTCCTAAATTTTTTTTCTATTTTTTGTATTCACCCAAATGTATTGTAAATACGTGTTTTATATGTAAAATAATGTGAACTTAACGATAAAAATATAAAAAGTATGATTAGTTCAATACAAATGACTTTAAACGATATTTAGCGGAATTATCACCATTTTTTACCCAATTTTTTTTCTATTTTTTGTATTCACCCAAATGTATTGTAAACACGTGTTTTAGATGTAAAATAATGTGAACTTAACGTTAAAAATATAAAAAGTATGATTAGTTTAATAGAAATGACTTAAGACGATATTTAGCGGATTCATCACCTGTATTTCAAAATTTTTTTACGACCTTTTATATTCACCCAAATGTATTGTAAAGACGTGTTTTAGATGTAAAATAACGTGAACTTAACGATAAAAATATAAAAAGTATGATTAGTTCAATACAAATGACTTTAAACGATATTTAGCGGAATTATCACCATTTTTTACCCAATATTTTCCCAAAATTTTTTTCTATTTTTTGTATTCACCCAAATGTATTGTAAATACGTGTTTTAGATGTAAAATAATGTGAACTTAACGATAAAAATATAAAAAGTATGATTAGTTCAATACAAATGACTTTAAACGAAATTTAGCGGAATTATCACCATTTTTTACCAAATTTTTTCCCAAATTTTTTTTCTATTTTTTGTATTCACCCAAATGTATTGTAAATACGTGTTTTATATGTAAAATAATGTGAACTTAACGATAAAAATATAAAAAGTATGATTAGTTCTATACAAATGACTTTAAACGATATTTAGCGGAATTATCACCATTTTTTACCCAATTTTTTTTCTATTTTTTGTATTCACCCAAATGTATTGTAAACACGTGTTTTAGATGTAAAATAATGTGAACTTAACGTTAAAAATATAAAAAGTATGATTAGTTTAATAGAAATGACTTAAGACGATATTTAGCGGATTCATCACCTGTATTTCAAAATTTTTTTACGACCTTTTATATTCACCCAAATGTATTGTAAAGACGTGTTTTAGATGTAAAATAATGTGAACTTAACGATAAAAATATAAAAAGTATGATTAGTTCAATACAAATGACTTTAAACGAAATTTAGCGGAATTATCACCATTTTTTACCAAATTTTTTCCTAAATTTTTTTTCTATTTTTTGTATTCACCCAAATGTATTGTAAATACGTGTTTTATATGTAAAATAATGTGAACTTAACGATAAAAATATAAAAAGTATGATTAGTTCAATACAAATGACTTTAAACGATATTTAGCGGAATTATCACCATTTTTTACCCAATTTTTTTTCTATTTTTTGTATTCACCCAAATGTATTGTAAACACGTGTTTTAGATGTAAAATAATGTGAACTTAACGTTAAAAATATAAAAAGTATGATTAGTTTAATAGAAATGACTTAAGACGATATTTAGCGGATTCATCACCTGTATTTCAAAATTTTTTTACGACCTTTTATATTCACCCAAATGTATTGTAAAGACGTGTTTTAGATGTAAAATAATGTGAACTTAACGATAAAAATATAAAAAGTATGATTAGTTCAATACAAATGACTTTAAACGAAATTTAGCGGAATTATCACCATTTTTTACCAAATTTTTTCCTAAATTTTTTTTCTATTTTTTGTATTCACCCAAATGTATTGTAAATACGTGTTTTATATGTAAAATAATGTGAACTTAACGATAAAAATATAAAAAGTATGATTAGTTCAATACAAATGACTTTAAACGATATTTAGCGGAATTATCACCATTTTTTACCCAATTTTTTTTCTATTTTTTGTATTCACCCAAATGTATTGTAAAGACGTGTTTTAGATGTAAAATAATGTGAACTTAACGATAAAAATATAAAAAGTATGATTAGTTCTATACAAATGACTTTAAACGATATTTAGCGGAATTATCACCATTTTTTACCCAATTTTTTTTCTATTTTTTGTATTCACCCAAATGTATTGTAAACACGTGTTTTAGATGTAAAATAATGTGAACTTAACGTTAAAAATATAAAAAGTATGATTAGTTTAATAGAAATGACTTAAGACGATATTTAGCGGATTCATCACCTGTATTTCAAAATTTTTTTACGACCTTTTATATTCACCCAAATGTATTGTAAAGACGTGTTTTAGATGTAAAATAATGTGAACTTAACGATAAAAATATAAAAAGTATGATTAGTTCAATACAAATGACTTTAAACGAAATTTAGCGGAATTATCACCATTTTTTACCAAATTTTTTCCTAAATTTTTTTTCTATTTTTTGTATTCACCCAAATGTATTGTAAATACGTGTTTTATATGTAAAATAATGTGAACTTAACGATAAAAATATAAAAAGTATGATTAGTTCAATACAAATGACTTTAAACGATATTTAGCGGAATTATCACCATTTTTTACCCAATTTTTTTTCTATTTTTTGTATTCACCCAAATGTATTGTAAACACGTGTTTTAGATGTAAAATAATGTGAACTTAACGTTAAAAATATAAAAAGTATGATTAGTTTAATAGAAATGACTTAAGACGATATTTAGCGGATTCATCACCTGTATTTCAAAATTTTTTTACGACCTTTTATATTCACCCAAATGTATTGTAAAGACGTGTTTTAGATGTAAAATAATGTGAACTTAACGATAAAAATATAAAAAGTATGATTAGTTCAATACAAATGACTTTAAACGAAATTTAGCGGAATTATCACCATTTTTTACCAAATTTTTTCCTAAATTTTTTTTCTATTTTTTGTATTCACCCAAATGTATTGTAAATACGTGTTTTATATGTAAAATAATGTGAACTTAACGATAAAAATATAAAAAGTATGATTAGTTCAATACAAATGACTTTAAACGATATTTAGCGGAATTATCACCATTTTTTACCCAATTTTTTTTCTATTTTTTGTATTCACCCAAATGTATTGTAAAGACGTGTTTTAGATGTAAAATAATGTGAACTTAACGATAAAAATATAAAAAGTATGATTAGTTCAATGCAAATGACTTTAAACGAAATTTAGCGGAATTATCACCATTTTTTACCAAATTTTTTCCTAAATTTTTTTTCTATTTTTTGTATTCACCCAAATGTATTGTAAATACGTGTTTTAGATGTAAAATAATGTGAACTTAACGTTAAAAATATAAAAAGTATGATTAGTTTAATAGAAATGACTTAAGACGATATTTAGCGGATTCATCACCTGTATTTCAAAATTTTTTTACGACCTTTTATATTCACCCAAATGTATTGTAAAGACGTGTTTTAGATGTAAAATAATGTGAAATTAACGATAAAAATATAAAAAGTATGATTAGTTCAATACAAATGACTTTAAACGATATTTAGCGGAATTATCACCATTTTTTACCCAATTTTTTCCCAAATTTTTTTTCTATTTTTTGTATTCACCCAAATGTATTGTAAATACGTGTTTTAGATGTAAAATAATGTGAACTTAACGTTAAAAATATAAAAAGTATGATTAGTTTAATAGAAATGACTTAAGACGATATTTAGCGGATTCATCACCTGTATTTCAAAATTTTTTTACGACCTTTTATATTCACCCAAATGTATTGTAAAGACGTGTTTTAGATGTAAAATAATGTGAACTTAACGATAAAAATTTAAAAAGTATGATTAGTTCAATACAAATGACTTTAAACGAAATTTAGCGGAATTATCACCATTTTTTACCAAATTTTTTCCCAAATTTTTTTTCTATTTTTTGTATTCACCCAAATGTATTGTAAATACGTGTTTTATATGTAAAATAATGTGAACTTAACGATAAAAATATAAAAAGTATGATTAGTTCAATACAAATGACTTTAAACGATATTTAGCGGAATTATCACCATTTTTTACCAAATTTTTTTTCTATTTTTTGTATTCACCCAAATGTATTGTAAACACGTGTTTTAGATGTAAAATAATGTGAACTTAACGTTAAAAATATAAAAAGTATGATTAGTTTAATAGAAATGACTTAAGACGATATTTAGCGGATTCATCACCTGTATTTCAAAATTTTTTTACGACCTTTTATATTCACCAAAATGTATTGTAAAGACGTGTTTTAGATGTAAAATAATGTGAACTTAACGATAAAAACATAAAAAGTATGATTAGTTCAATACAAATGACTTTAAACGATATTTAGCGGAATTATCACCATTTTTTACCAAATTTTTTCCCAAATTTTTTTTCTATTTTTTGTATTCACCCAAATGTATTGTAAATACGTGTTTTAGATGTAAAATAATGTGAACTTAACGTTAAAAATATAAAAAGTATGATTAGTTTAATAGAAATGACTTAAGACGATATTTAGCGGATTCATCACCTGTATTTCAAAATTTTTTTACGACCTTTTATATTCACCCAAATGTATTGTAAAGACGTGTTTTAGATGTAAAATAACGTGAACTTAACGATAAAAATATAAAAAGTATGATTAGTTCAATACAAATGACTTTAAACGATATTTAGCGGAATTATCACCATTTTTTACCCAATATTTTCCCAAAATTTTTTTCTATTTTTTGTATTCACCCAAATGTATTGTAAATACGTGTTTTAGATGTAAAATAATGTGAACTTAACGATAAAAATATAAAAAGTATGATTAGTTCAATACAAATGACTTTAAACGATATTTAGCGGAATTATCACCATTTTTTACCCAATGTTTTTTCTATTTTTTGTATTCACCCAAATGTATTGTAAACACGTGTTTTAGATGTAAAATAATGTGAACTTAACGTTAAAAATATAAAAAGTATGATTAGTTTAATAGAAATGACTTAAGACGATATTTAGCGGATTCATCACCTGTATTTCAAAATTTTTTTACGACCTTTTATATTCACCCAAATGTATTGTAAAGACGTGTTTTAGATGTAAAATAATGTGAACTTAACGATAAAAATATAAAAAGTATGATTAGTTCAATACAAATGACTTTAAACGAAATTTAGCGGAATTATCACCATTTTTTACCAAATTTTTTCCTAAATTTTTTTTCTATTTTTTGTATTCACCCAAATGTATTGTAAATACGTGTTTTATATGTAAAATAATGTGAACTTAACGATAAAAATATAAAAAGTATGATTAGTTCAATACAAATGACTTTAAACGATATTTAGCGGAATTATCACCATTTTTTACCAAATTTTTTCCCAAATTTTTTTTCTATTTTTTGTATTCACCCAAATGTATTGTAAATACGTGTTTTAGATGTAAAATAATGTGAACTTAACGTTAAAAATATAAAAAGTATGATTAGTTTAATAGAAATGACTTAAGAGGATATTTAGCGGATTCATCACCTGTATTTCAAAATTTTTTTACGACCTTTTATATTCACCCAAATGTATTGTAAAGACGTGTTTTAGATGTAAAATAATGTGAACTTAACGATAAAAATTTAAAAAGTATGATTAGTTCAATACAAATGACTTTAAACGAAATTTAGCGGAATTATCACCATTTTTTACCAAATTTTTTCCTAAATTTTTTTCTATTTTTTGTATTCACCCAAATGTATTGTAAATACGTGTTTTATATGTAAAATAATGTGAACTTAACGATAAAAATATAAAAAGTATGATAAGTTCAATACAAATGACTTTAAACGATATTTAGCGGAATTATCACCATTTTTTACCAAATTTTTTCCCAAATTTTTTTTCTATTTTTTGTATTCACCCAAATGTATTGTAAATACGTGTTTTAGATGTAAAATAATGTGAACTTAACGTTAAAAATATAAAAAGTATGATTAGTTTAATAGAAATGACTTAAGACGATATTTAGCGGATTCATCACCTGTATTTCAAAATTTTTTTACGACCTTTTATATTCACCCAAATGTATTGTAAAGACGTGTTTTAGATGTAAAATAACGTGAACTTAACGATAAAAATATAAAAAGTATGATTAGTTCAATACAAATGACTTTAAACGATATTTAGCGGAATTATCACCATTTTTTACCCAATATTTTCCCAAAATTTTTTTCTATTTTTTGTATTCACCCAAATGTATTGTAAATACGTGTTTTAGATGTAAAATAATGTGAACTTAACGATAAAAATATAAAAAGTATGATTAGTTCAATACAAATGACTTTAAACGATATTTAGCGGAATTATCACCATTTTTTACCCAATGTTTTTTCTATTTTTTGTATTCACCCAAATGTATTGTAAACACGTGTTTTAGATGTAAAATAATGTGAACTTAACGTTAAAAATATAAAAAGTATGATTAGTTTAATAGAAATGACTTAAGACGATATTTAGCGGATTCATCACCTGTATTTCAAAATTTTTTTACGACCTTTTATATTCACCCAAATGTATTGTAAAGACGTGTTTTAGATGTAAAATAATGTGAACTTAACGATAAAAATATAAAAAGTATGATTAGTTCAATACAAATGACTTTAAACGAAATTTAGCGGAATTATCACCATTTTTTACCAAATTTTTTCCTAAATTTTTTTTCTATTTTTTGTATTCACCCAAATGTATTGTAAATACGTGTTTTATATGTAAAATAATGTGAACTTAACGATAAAAATATAAAAAGTATGATTAGTTCAATACAAATGACTTTAAACGATATTTAGCGGAATTATCACCATTTTTTACCAAATTTTTTCCCAAATTTTTTTTCTATTTTTTGTATTCACCCAAATGTATTGTAAATACGTGTTTTAGATGTAAAATAATGTGAACTTAACGTTAAAAATATAAAAAGTATGATTAGTTTAATAGAAATGACTTAAGAGGATATTTAGCGGATTCATCACCTGTATTTCAAAATTTTTTTACGACCTTTTATATTCACCCAAATGTATTGTAAAGACGTGTTTTAGATGTAAAATAATGTGAACTTAACGATAAAAATTTAAAAAGTATGATTAGTTCAATACAAATGACTTTAAACGAAATTTAGCGGAATTATCACCATTTTTTACCAAATTTTTTCCTAAATTTTTTTCTATTTTTTGTATTCACCCAAATGTATTGTAAATACGTGTTTTATATGTAAAATAATGTGAACTTAACGATAAAAATATAAAAAGTATGATAAGTTCAATACAAATGACTTTAAACGATATTTAGCGGAATTATCACCATTTTTTACCAAATTTTTTTTCTATTTTTTGTATTCACCCAAATGTATTGTAAACACGTGTTTTAGATGTAAAATAATGTGAACTTAACGTTAAAAATATAAAAAGTATGATTAGTTTAATAGAAATGACTAAAGACGATATTTAGCGGATTCATCACCTGTATTTCAAAATTTTTTTACGACCTTTTATATTCACCCAAATGTATTGTAAAGACGTGTTTTAGATGTAAAATAATGTGAACTTAACGATAAAAATATAAAAAGTATGATTAGTTCAATACAAATGACTTTAAACGAAATTTAGCGGAATTATCACCATTTTTTACCAAATTTTTTCCTAAATTTTTTTTCTATTTTTTGTATTCACCCAAATGTATTGTAAATACGTGTTTTATATGTAAAATAATGTGAACTTAACGATAAAAATATAAAAAGTATGATTAGTTCAATACAAATGACTTTAAACGATATTTAGCGGAATTATCACCATTTTTTACCAAATTTTTTCCCAAATTTTTTTTCTATTTTTTGTATTCACCCAAATGTATTGTAAATACGTGTTTTAGATGTAAAATAATGTGAACTTAACGTTAAAAATATAAAAAGTATGATTAGTTTAATAGAAATGACTTAAGACGATATTTAGCGGATTCATCACCTGTATTTCAAAATTTTTTTACGACCTTTTATATTCACCCAAATGTATTGTAAAGACGTGTTTTAGATGTAAAATAATGTGAACTTAACGATAAAAATTTAAAAAGTATGATTAGTTCAATACAAATGACTTTAAACGAAATTTAGCGGAATTATCACCATTTTTTACCAAATTTTTTCCTAAATTTTTTTCTATTTTTTGTATTCACCCAAATGTATTGTAAATACGTGTTTTATATGTAAAATAATGTGAACTTAACGATAAAAATATAAAAAGTATGATAAGTTCAATACAAATGACTTTAAACGATATTTAGCGGAATTATCACCATTTTTTACCAAATTTTTTTTCTATTTTTTGTATTCACCCAAATGTATTGTAAACACGTGTTTTAGATGTAAAATAATGTGAACTTAACGTTAAAAATATAAAAAGTATGATTAGTTTAATAGAAATGACTTAAGACGATATTTAGCGGATTCATCACCTGTATTTCAAAATTTTTTTACGACCTTTTATATTCACCCAAATGTATTGTAAAGACGTGTTTTAGATGTAAAATAACGTGAACTTAACGATAAAAATATAAAAAGTATGATTAGTTCAATACAAATGACTTTAAACGATATTTAGCGGAATTATCACCATTTTTTACCCAATATTTTCCCAAAATTTTTTTCTATTTTTTGTATTCACCCAAATGTATTGTAAATACGTGTTTTAGATGTAAAATAATGTGAACTTAACGATAAAAATATAAAAAGTATGATTAGTTTAATACAAATGACTTTAAACGAAATTTAGCGGAATTATCACCATTTTTTACCAAATTTTTTCCCAAATTTTTTTTCTATTTTTTGTATTCACCCAAATGTATTGTAAATACGTGTTTTATATGTAAAATAATGTGAACTTAACGAAAAAAATATAAAAAGTATGATTAGTTCTATACAAATGACTTTAAACGATATTTAGCGGAATTATCACCATTTTTTACCCAATTTTTTTTCTATTTTTTGTATTCACCCAAATGTATTGTAAACACGTGTTTTAGATGTAAAATAATGTGAACTTAACGTTAAAAATATAAAAAGTATGATTAGTTTAATAGAAATGACTTAAGACGATATTTAGCGGATTCATCACCTGTATTTCAAAATTTTTTTACGACCTTTTATATTCACCCAAATGTATTGTAAAGACGTGTTTTAGATGTGAAATAATGTGAACTTAACGATAAAAATATAAAAAGTATGATTAGTTCAATACAAATGACTTTAAACGATATTTAGCGGAATTATCACCATTTTTTACCCAATTTTTTTTCTATTTTTTGTATTCACCCAAATGTATTGTAAACACGTGTTTTAGATGTAAAATAATGTGAACTTAACGTTAAAAATATAAAAAGTATGATTAGTTTAATAGAAATGACTTAAGACGATATTTAGCGGATTCATCACCTGTATTTCAAAATTTTTTTACGACCTTTTATATTCACCCAAATGTATTGTAAAGACGTGTTTTAGATGTAAAATAATGTGAAATTAACGATAAAAATATAAAAAGTATGATTAGTTCAATACAAATGACTTTAAACGATATTTAGCGGAATTATCACCATTTTTTACCCAATTTTTTCCCAAATTTTTTTTCTATTTTTTGTATTCACCCAAATGTATTGTAAATACGTGTTTTAGATGTAAAATAATGTGAACTTAACGTTAAAAATATAAAAAGTATGATTAGTTTAATAGAAATGACTTAAGACGATATTTAGCGGATTCATCACCTGTATTTCAAAATTTTTTTACGACCTTTTATATTCACCCAAATGTATTGTAAAGACGTGTTTTAGATGTAAAATAATGTGAACTTAACGATAAAAATTTAAAAAGTATGATTAGTTCAATACAAATGACTTTAAACGAAATTTAGCGGAATTATCACCATTTTTTACCAAATTTTTTCCCAAATTTTTTTTCTATTTTTTGTATTCACCCAAATGTATTGTAAATACGTGTTTTATATGTAAAATAATGTGAACTTAACGATAAAAATATAAAAAGTATGATTAGTTCAATACAAATGACTTTAAACGATATTTAGCGGAATTATCACCATTTTTTACCAAATTTTTTTTCTATTTTTTGTATTCACCCAAATGTATTGTAAACACGTGTTTTAGATGTAAAATAATGTGAACTTAACGTTAAAAATATAAAAAGTATGATTAGTTTAATAGAAATGACTTTAAACGATATTTAGCGGAATTATCACCATTTTTTACCCAATTTTTTTTCTATTTTTTGTATTCACCCAAATGTATTGTAAACACGTGTTTTAGATGTAAAATAATGTGAACTTAACGTTAAAAATATAAAAAGTATGATTAGTTTAATAGAAATGACTTAAGACGATATTTAGCGGATTCATCACCTGTATTTCAAAATTTTTTTACGACCTTTTATATTCACCCAAATGTATTGTAAAGACGTGTTTTAGATGTAAAATAACGTGAACTTAACGATAAAAATATAAAAAGTATGATTAGTTCAATACAAATGACTTTAAACGATATTTAGCGGAATTATCACCATTTTTTACCCAATATTTTCCCAAATTTTTTTTCTATTTTTTGTATTCAGCCAAATGTATTGTAAATACGTGTTTTAGATGTAAAATAATGTGAACTTAACGATAAAAATATAAAAAGTATGATTAGTTCAATACAAATGACTTTAAACGATATTTAGCGGAATTATCACCATTTTTTACCAAATTTTTTCCCAAATTTTTTTTCTATTTTTTGTATTCACCCAAATGTATTGTAAATACGTGTTTTAGATGTAAAATAATGTGAACTTAACGTTAAAAATATAAAAAGTATGATTAGTTTAATAGAAATGACTTAAGACGATATTTAGCGGATTCATCACCTGTATTTCAAAATTTTTTTACGACCTTTTATATTCACCCAAATGTATTGTAAAGACGTGTTTTAGATGTAAAATAATGTGAACTTAACGATAAAAATTTAAAAAGTATGATTAGTTCAATACAAATGACTTTAAACGAAATTTAGCGGAATTATCACCATTTTTTACCAAATTTTTTCCTAAATTTTTTTTCTATTTTTTGTATTCACCCAAATGTATTGTAAATACGTGTTTTATATGTAAAATAATGTGAACTTAACGATAAAAATATAAAAAGTATGATAAGTTCAATACAAATGACTTTAAACGATATTTAGCGGAATTATCACCATTTTTTACCAAATTTTTTTTCTATTTTTTGTATTCACCCAAATGTATTGTAAACACGTGTTTTAGATGTAAAATAATGTGAACTTAACGTTAAAAATATAAAAAGTATGATTAGTTTAATAGAAATGACTTAAGACGATATTTAGCGGATTCATCACCTGTATTTCAAAATTTTTTTACGACCTTTTATATTCACCCAAATGTATTGTAAAGACGTGTTTTAGATGTAAAATAACGTGAACTTAACGATAAAAATATAAAAAGTATGATTAGTTCAATACAAATGACTTTAAACGATATTTAGCGGAATTATCACCATTTTTTACCCAATATTTTCCCAAAATTTTTTTCTATTTTTTGTATTCACCCAAATGTATTGTAAATACGTGTTTTAGATGTAAAATAATGTGAACTTAACGATAAAAATATAAAAAGTATGATTAGTTCAATACAAATGACTTTAAACGAAATTTAGCGGAATTATCACCATTTTTTACCAAATTTTTTCCCAAATTTTTTTTCTATTTTTTGTATTCACCCAAATGTATTGTAAATACGTGTTTTATATGTAAAATAATGTGAACTTAACGAAAAAAATATAAAAAGTATGATTAGTTCTATACAAATGACTTTAAACGATATTTAGCGGAATTATCACCATTTTTTACCCAATTTTTTTTCTATTTTTTGTATTCACCCAAATGTATTGTAAACACGTGTTTTAGATGTAAAATAATGTGAACTTAACGTTAAAAATATAAAAAGTATGATTAGTTTAATAGAAATGACTTAAGACGATATTTAGCGGATTCATCACCTGTATTTCAAAATTTTTTTACGACCTTTTATATTCACCCAAATGTATTGTAAAGACGTGTTTTAGATGTGAAATAATGTGAACTTAACGATAAAAATATAAAAAGTATGATTAGTTCAATACAAATGACTTTAAACGATATTTAGCGGAATTATCACCATTTTTTACCCAATTTTTTTTCTATTTTTTGTATTCACCCAAATGTATTGTAAACACGTGTTTTAGATGTAAAATAATGTGAACTTAACGTTAAAAATATAAAAAGTATGATTAGTTTAATAGAAATGACTTAAGACGATATTTAGCGGATTCATCACCTGTATTTCAAAATTTTTTTACGACCTTTTATATTCACCCAAATGTATTGTAAAGACGTGTTTTAGATGTAAAATAATGTGAAATTAACGATAAAAATATAAAAAGTATGATTAGTTCAATACAAATGACTTTAAACGATATTTAGCGGAATTATCACCATTTTTTACCCAATTTTTTCCCAAATTTTTTTTCTATTTTTTGTATTCACCCAAATGTATTGTAAATACGTGTTTTAGATGTAAAATAATGTGAACTTAACGTTAAAAATATAAAAAGTATGATTAGTTTAATAGAAATGACTTAAGACGATATTTAGCGGATTCATCACCTGTATTTCAAAATTTTTTTACGACCTTTTATATTCACCCAAATGTATTGTAAAGACGTGTTTTAGATGTAAAATAATGTGAACTTAACGATAAAAATTTAAAAAGTATGATTAGTTCAATACAAATGACTTTAAACGAAATTTAGCGGAATTATCACCATTTTTTACCAAATTTTTTCCCAAATTTTTTTTCTATTTTTTGTATTCACCCAAATGTATTGTAAATACGTGTTTTATATGTAAAATAATGTGAACTTAACGATAAAAATATAAAAAGTATGATTAGTTCAATACAAATGACTTTAAACGATATTTAGCGGAATTATCACCATTTTTTACCAAATTTTTTTTCTATTTTTTGTATTCACCCAAATGTATTGTAAACACGTGTTTTAGATGTAAAATAATGTGAACTTAACGTTAAAAATATAAAAAGTATGATTAGTTTAATAGAAATGACTTTAAACGATATTTAGCGGAATTATCACCATTTTTTACCCAATTTTTTTTCTATTTTTTGTATTCACCCAAATGTATTGTAAACACGTGTTTTAGATGTAAAATAATGTGAACTTAACGTTAAAAATATAAAAAGTATGATTAGTTTAATAGAAATGACTTAAGACGATATTTAGCGGATTCATCACCTGTATTTCAAAATTTTTTTACGACCTTTTATATTCACCCAAATGTATTGTAAAGACGTGTTTTAGATGTAAAATAACGTGAACTTAACGATAAAAATATAAAAAGTATGATTAGTTCAATACAAATGACTTTAAACGATATTTAGCGGAATTATCACCATTTTTTACCCAATATTTTCCCAAAATTTTTTTCTATTTTTTGTATTCACCCAAATGTATTGTAAATACGTGTTTTAGATGTAAAATAATGTGAACTTAACGATAAAAATATAAAAAGTATGATTAGTTCAATACAAATGACTTTAAACGATATTTAGCGGAATTATCACCATTTTTTACCCAATGTTTTTTCTATTTTTTGTATTCACCCAAATGTATTGTAAACACGTGTTTTAGATGTAAAATAATGTGAACTTAACGTTAAAAATATAAAAAGTATGATTAGTTTAATAGAAATGACTTAAGACGATATTTAGCGGAATTATCACCATTTTTTACCCAATGTTTTTTCTATTTTTTGTATTCACCCAAATGTATTGTAAACACGTGTTTTAGATGTAAAATAATGTGAAATTAACGTTAAAAATATAAAAAGTATGATTAGTTTAATAGAAATGACTTAAGACGATATTTAGCGGATTCATCACCTGTATTTCAAAATTTTTTTACGACCTTTTATATTCACCCAAATGTATTGTAAAGACGTGTTTTAGATGTAAAATAATGTGAACTTAACGATAAAAATATAAAAAGTATGATTAGTTCAATACAAATGACTTTAAACGAAATTTAGCGGAATTATCACCATTTTTTACCAAATTTTTTTTCTATTTTTTGTATTCACCCAAATGTATTGTAAACACGTGTTTTAGATGTAAAATAATGTGAACTTAACGTTAAAAATATAAAAAGTATGATTAGTTTAATAGAAATGACTTAAGACGATATTTAGCGGATTCATCACCTGTATTTCAAAATTTTTTTACGACCTTTTATATTCACCAAAATGTATTGTAAAGACGTGTTTTAGATGTAAAATAATGTGAACTTAACGATAAAAACATAAAAAGTATGATTAGTTCAATACAAATGACTTTAAACGATATTTAGCGGAATTATCACCATTTTTTACCAAATTTTTTCCCAAATTTTTTTTCTATTTTTTGTATTCACCCAAATGTATTGTAAATACGTGTTTTAGATGTAAAATAATGTGAACTTAACGTTAAAAATATAAAAAGTATGATTAGTTTAATAGAAATGACTTAAGACGATATTTAGCGGATTCATCACCTGTATTTCAAAATTTTTTTACGACCTTTTATATTCACCCAAATGTATTGTAAAGACGTGTTTTAGATGTAAAATAATGTGAACTTAACGATAAAAAGTTAAAAAGTATGATTAGTTCAATACAAATGACTTTAAACGAAATTTAGCGGAATTATTACCATTTTTTACCAAATTTTTTCCTAAATTTTTTTTCTATTTTTTGTATTCACCCAAATGTATTGTAAATACGTGTTTTATATGTAAAATAATGTGAACTTAACGATAAAAATATAAAAAGTATGATTAGTTCAATACAAATGACTTTAAACGATATTTAGCGGAATTATCACCATTTTTTACCCAATTTTTTTTCTATTTTTTGTATTCACCCAAATGTATTGTAAACACGTGTTTTAGATGTAAAATAATGTGAACTTAACGATAAAAATATAAAAAGTATGATTAGTTCAATACAAATGACTTTAAACGATATTTAGCGGAATTTTCACCATTTTTTACCAAATTTTTTTTCTATTTTTTGTATTCACCCAAATGTATTGTAAACACGTGTTTTAGATGTAAAATAATGTGAACTTAACGATAAAAATATAAAAAGTATGATTAGTTCAATACAAATGACTTTAAACGATATTTAGCGGAATTATCACCATTTTTTACCCAATTTTTTCCCAAATTTTTTTTCTATTTTTTGTATTCACCCAAATGTATTGTAAATACGTGTTTTAGATGTAAAATAATGTGAACTTAACGATAAAAATATAAAAAGTATGATTAGTTCAATACAAATGACTTTAAACGATATTTAGCGGAATTATCACCATTTTTTACCAAATTTTTTTTCTATTTTTTGTATTCACCCAAATGTATTGTAAACACGTGTTTTAGATGTAAAATAATGTGAACTTAACGTTAAAAATATAAAAAGTATGATTAGTTTAATAGAAATGACTTAAGACGATATTTAGCGGATTCATCACCTGTATTTCAAAATTTTTTTACGACCTTTTATATTCACCCAAATGTATTGTAAAGACGTGTTTTAGATGTAAAATAATGTGAAATTAACGATAAAAATATAAAAAGTATGATTAGTTCAATACAAATGACTTTAAACGATATTTAGCGGAATTATCACCATTTTTTACCCAATTTTTTCCCAAATTTTTTTTCTATTTTTTGTATTCACCCAAATGTATTGTAAATACGTGTTTTAGATGTAAAATAATGTGAACTTAACGTTAAAAATATAAAAAGTATGATTAGTTTAATAGAAATGACTTAAGACGATATTTAGCGGATTCATCACCTGTATTTCAAAATTTTTTTACGACCTTTTATATTCACCCAAATGTATTGTAAAGACGTGTTTTAGATGTAAAATAATGTGAACTTAACGATAAAAATTTAAAAAGTATGATTAGTTCAATACAAATGACTTTAAACGAAATTTAGCGGAATTATCACCATTTTTTACCAAATTTTTTCCCAAATTTTTTTTCTATTTTTTGTATTCACCCAAATGTATTGTAAATACGTGTTTTATATGTAAAATAATGTGAACTTAACGATAAAAATATAAAAAGTATGATTAGTTCAATACAAATGACTTTAAACGATATTTAGCGGAATTATCACCATTTTTTACCAAATTTTTTTTCTATTTTTTGTATTCACCCAAATGTATTGTAAACACGTGTTTTAGATGTAAAATAATGTGAACTTAACGTTAAAAATATAAAAAGTATGATTAGTTTAATAGAAATGACTTTAAACGATATTTAGCGGAATTATCACCATTTTTTACCCAATTTTTTTTCTATTTTTTGTATTCACCCAAATGTATTGTAAACACGTGTTTTAGATGTAAAATAATGTGAACTTAACGTTAAAAATATAAAAAGTATGATTAGTTTAATAGAAATGACTTAAGACGATATTTAGCGGATTCATCACCTGTATTTCAAAATTTTTTTACGACCTTTTATATTCACCCAAATGTATTGTAAAGACGTGTTTTAGATGTAAAATAACGTGAACTTAACGATAAAAATATAAAAAGTATGATTAGTTCAATACAAATGACTTTAAACGATATTTAGCGGAATTATCACCATTTTTTACCCAATATTTTCCCAAAATTTTTTTCTATTTTTTGTATTCACCCAAATGTATTGTAAATACGTGTTTTAGATGTAAAATAATGTGAACTTAACGATAAAAATATAAAAAGTATGATTAGTTCAATACAAATGACTTTAAACGATATTTAGCGGAATTATCACCATTTTTTACCCAATGTTTTTTCTATTTTTTGTATTCACCCAAATGTATTGTAAACACGTGTTTTAGATGTAAAATAATGTGAAATTAACGTTAAAAATATAAAAAGTATGATTAGTTTAATAGAAATGACTTAAGACGATATTTAGCGGATTCATCACCTGTATTTCAAAATTTTTTTACGACCTTTTATATTCACCCAAATGTATTGTAAAGACGTGTTTTAGATGTAAAATAATGTGAACTTAACGATAAAAATATAAAAAGTATGATTAGTTCAATACAAATGACTTTAAACGAAATTTAGCGGAATTATCACCATTTTTTACCAAATTTTTTTTCTATTTTTTGTATTCACCCAAATGTATTGTAAACACGTGTTTTAGATGTAAAATAATGTGAACTTAACGTTAAAAATATAAAAAGTATGATTAGTTTAATAGAAATGACTTAAGACGATATTTAGCGGATTCATCACCTGTATTTCAAAATTTTTTTACGACCTTTTATATTCACCAAAATGTATTGTAAAGACGTGTTTTAGATGTAAAATAATGTGAACTTAACGATAAAAACATAAAAAGTATGATTAGTTCAATACAAATGACTTTAAACGATATTTAGCGGAATTATCACCATTTTTTACCAAATTTTTTCCCAAATTTTTTTTCTATTTTTTGTATTCACCCAAATGTATTGTAAATACGTGTTTTAGATGTAAAATAATCTGAACTTAACGTTAAAAATATAAAAAGTATGATTAGTTTAATAGAAATGACTTAAGACGATATTTAGCGGATTCATCACCTGTATTTCAAAATTTTTTTACGACCTTTTATATTCACCCAAATGTATTGTAAAGACGTGTTTTAGATGTAAAATAATGTGAACTTAACGATAAAAAGTTAAAAAGTATGATTAGTTCAATACAAATGACTTTAAACGAAATTTAGCGGAATTATCACCATTTTTTACCAAATTTTTTCCTAAATTTTTTTTCTATTTTTTGTATTCACCCAAATGTATTGTAAATACGTGTTTTATATGTAAAATAATGTGAACTTAACGATAAAAATATAAAAAGTATGATTAGTTCAATACAAATGACTTTAAACGATATTTAGCGGAATTATCACCATTTTTTACCCAATTTTTTTTCTATTTTTTGTATTCACCCAAATGTATTGTAAACACGTGTTTTAGATGTAAAATAATGTGAACTTAACGTTAAAAATATAAAAAGTATGATTAGTTTAATAGAAATGACTTAAGACGATATTTAGCGGATTCATCACCTGTATTTCAAAATTTTTTTACGACCTTTTATATTCACCCAAATGTATTGTAAAGACGTGTTTCAGATGTAAAATAATGTGAACTTAACGATAAAAATATAAAAAGTATGATTAGTTCAATACAAATGACTTTAAACGAAATTTAGCGGAATTATCACCATTTTTTACCAAATTTTTTCCTAAATTTTTTTTCTATTTTTTGTATTCACCCAAATGTATTGTAAATACGTGTTTTATATGTAAAATAATGTGAACTTAACGATAAAAATATAAAAAGTATGATTAGTTCAATACAAATGACTTTAAACGATATTTAGCGGAATTATCACCATTTTTTACCCAATTTTTTTTCTATTTTTTGTATTCACCCAAATGTATTGTAAACACGTGTTTTAGATGTAAAATAATGTGAACTTAACGTTAAAAATATAAAAAGTATGATTAGTTTAATAGAAATGACTTAAGACGATATTTAGCGGATTCATCACCTGTATTTCAAAATTTTTTTACGACCTTTTATATTCACCCAAATGTATTGTAAAGACGTGTTTTAGATGTAAAATAATGTGAAATTAACGATAAAAATATAAAAAGTATGATTAGTTCAATACAAATGACTTTAAACGATATTTAGCGGAATTATCACCATTTTTTACCCAATTTTTTCCCAAATTTTTTTTCTATTTTTTGTATTCACCCAAATGTATTGTAAATACGTGTTTTAGATGTAAAATAATGTGAACTTAACGATAAAAATATAAAAAGTATGATTAGTTTAATAGAAATGACTTAAGACGATATTTAGCGGAATTATCACCATTTTTTACCCAATTTTTTTTCTATTTTTTGTATTCACCCAAATGTATTGTAAACACGTGTTTTAGATGTAAAATAATGTGAACTTAACGTTAAAAGTATAAAAAGTATGATTAGTTTAATAGAAATGACTTAAGACGATATTTAGCGGATTCATCACCTGTATTTCAAAATTTTTTTACGACCTTTTATATTCACCCAAATGTATTGTAAAGACGTGTTTTAGATGTAAAATAATGTGAACTTAACGATAAAAATATAAAAAGTATGATTAGTTCAATACAAATGACTTTAAACGAAATTTAGCGGAATTATCACCATTTTTTACCAAATTTTTTCCTAAATTTTTTTTCTATTTTTTGTATTCACCCAAATGTATTGTAAATACGTGTTTTATATGTAAAATAATGTGAACTTAACGATAAAAATATAAAAAGTATGATTAGTTCAATACAAATGACTTTAAACGATATTTAGCGGAATTATCACCATTTTTTACCCAATTTTTTTTCTATTTTTTGTATTCACCCAAATGTATTGTAAACACGTGTTTTAGATGTAAAATAATGTGAACTTAACGTTAAAAATATAAAAAGTATGATTAGTTTAATAGAAATGACTTAAGACGATATTTAGCGGATTCATCACCTGTATTTCAAAATTTTTTTACGACCTTTTATATTCACCCAAATGTATTGTAAAGACGTGTTTTA
Organism: Diuraphis noxia; assembly: GCF_037042655.1. Classification (NCBI taxonomy): domain Eukaryota; kingdom Metazoa; phylum Arthropoda; class Insecta; order Hemiptera; family Aphididae; genus Diuraphis; species Diuraphis noxia. The sequence goes on from NW_028301718.1 coordinate 2,553,557, forward strand.
GATGTAAAATAATGTGACCATAACGATAAAAATATAAAAAGTATGATTAGTTCAATACAAATGACTTTAAACGATATTTAGCGGAATTATCACCATTTTTTACCAAATTTTTTTTCTATTTTTTGTATTCACCCAAATGTATTGTAAACACGTGTTTTAGATGTAAAATAATGTGAACTTAACGTTAAAAATATAAAAAGTATGATTAGTTTAATAGAAATGACTTAAGACGATATTTAGCGGATTCATCACCTGTATTTCAAAATTTTTTTACGACCTTTTATATTCACCCAAATGTATTGTAAAGACGTGTTTTAGATGTAAAATAATGTGAACTTAACGATAAAAATATAAAAAGTATGATTAGTTCAATACAAATGACTTTAAACGAAATTTAGCGGAATTATCACCATTTTTTACCAAATTTTTTCCCAAATTTTTTTTCTATTTTTTGTATTCACCCAAATGTATTGTAAACACGTGTTTTAGATGTAAAATAATGTGAACTTAACGTTAAAAATATAAAAAGTATGATTAGTTTAATAGAAATGACTTAAGACGATATTTAGCGGATTCATCACCTGTATTTCAAAATTTTTTTACGACCTTTTAAATTCACCCAAATGTATTGTAAAGACGCGTTTTAGATGTAAAATTATGTGAACTTAACGATAAAAATATAAAAAGTATGATTAGTTCAATACAAATGACTTTAAACGATCTTTAGCGGAATTATCAGCATTTTTTACCCAATTTTTTCCCAAATTTTTTTTCTATTTTTTGTATTCACCCAAATGTATTGTAAATACGTGTTTTAGATGTAAAATAATGTGAACTTAACGATAAAAATATAAAAAGTATGATTAGTTCAATACAAATTACTTTAAACGATATTTAGCGGAATTATCACCATTTTTTACCAAATTTTTTCCCAAATTTTTTTTCTATTTTTTGTATTCACCCAAATGTATTGTAAATACGTGTTTTAGATGTAAAATAATGTGAACTTAACGATAAAAATATAAAAAGTATGATTAGTTCAATACAAATGACTTTAAAAGATATTTAGCGGAATTATTACCATTTTTTACCAAATTTTTTTTCTATTTTTTGTATTCACCCAAATGTATTGTAAACACGTGTATTAGATGTAAAATAATGTGAACTTAACGTTAAAAATATAAAAAGTATGATTAGTTTAATAGAAATGACTTAAGACGATATTTAGCGGATTTATCACCTGTATTTCAAAATTTTTTTCGACCTTTTATATTCACCCAAATGTATTGTAAAGACGTGTTTTAGATGTAAAATAATGTGAACTTAACGATAAAAATATAAAAAGTATGATTAGTTCAATACAAATGACTTTAAACGATATTTAGCGGAATTATCACCATTTTTTACCAAATTTTTTCCCAAATTTTTTTTCTATTTTTTGTATTCACCCAAATGTATTGTAAATACGTGTTTTAGATGTAAAATAATGTGAACTTAACGATAAAAATATAAAAAGTATGATTAGTTCAATACAAATGACTTTAAACGATATTTAGCGGAATTATCACCATTTTTTACCAAATTTATTTTCTATTTTTTGTATTCACCCATATATATTGTAAACACGTGTTTTAGATGTAAAATAATGTGAACTTAACGTTAAAAATATAAAAAGTATGATTAGTTTAATAGAAATGACTTCAGACGATATTTAGCGGATTCATCACCTGTATTTCAAAATTTTTTTACGACCTTTTATATTCACCCAAATGTATTGTAAAGACGTGTTTTAGATGTAAAATAATGTGAACTTAACGATAAAAATATAAAAAGTATGATTAGTTCAATACAAATGACTTTAAACGATATTTAGCGGAATTATCACCATTTTTTACCCAATTTTTTCCCAAATTTTTTTTCTATTTTTTGTATCCACCCAAATGTATTGTAAATACGTGTTTTAGATGTAAAATAATGTGAACTTAACGATAAAAATATAAAAAGTATGATTAGTTCAATACAAATGACTTTAAACGATATTTAGCGGAATTATCACCATTTTTTACCAAATTTTTTCCCAAATTTTTTTTCTATTTTTTGTATTCACCCAAATGTATTGTAAATACGTGTTTTAGATGTAAAATAATGTGAACTTAACGATAAAAATATAAAAAGTATGATTAGTTCAATACAAATGACTTTAAACGATATTTAGCGGAATTATCACCATTTTTTACCAAATTTTTTTTCTATTTTTTGTATTCACCCAAATGTATTGTAAACACGTGTTTTAGATGTAAAATAATGTGAACTTAACGTTAAAAATATAAAAAGTATGATTAGTTTAATAGAAATGACTTAAGACGATATTTAGCGGATTCATCACCTGTATTTCAAAATTTTTTTACGACCTTTTATATTCACCCAAATGTATTGTAAAGACGTGTTTTAGATGTAAAATAATGTGAACTTAACGATAAAAAGTTAAAAAGTATGATTAGTTCAATACAAATGACTTTAAACGAAATTTAGCGGAATTATCACCATTTTTTACCAAATTTTTTCCTAAATTTTTTTTCTATTTTTTGTATTCACCCAAATGTATTGTAAATACGTGTTTTATATGTAAAATAATGTGAACTTAACGATAAAAATATAAAAAGTATGATTAGTTCAATACAAATGACTTTAAACGATATTTAGCGGAATTATCACCATTTTTTACCCAATTTTTTTTCTATTTTTTGTATTCACCCAAATGTATTGTAAACACGTGTTTTAGATGTAAAATAATGTGAACTTAACGTTAAAAATATAAAAAGTATGATTAGTTTAATAGAAATGACTTAAGACGATATTTAGCGGATTCATCACCTGTATTTCAAAATTTTTTTACGACCTTTTATATTCACCCAAATGTATTGTAAAGACGTGTTTCAGATGTAAAATAATGTGAACTTAACGATAAAAATATAAAAAGTATGATTAGTTCAATACAAATGACTTTAAACGAAATTTAGCGGAATTATCACCATTTTTTACCAAATTTTTTCCTAAATTTTTTTTCTATTTTTTGTATTCACCCAAATGTATTGTAAATACGTGTTTTATATGTAAAATAATGTGAACTTAACGATAAAAATATAAAAAGTATGATTAGTTCAATACAAATGACTTTAAACGATATTTAGCGGAATTATCACCATTTTTTACCCAATTTTTTTTCTATTTTTTGTATTCACCCAAATGTATTGTAAACACGTGTTTTAGATGTAAAATAATGTGAACTTAACGTTAAAAATATAAAAAGTATGATTAGTTTAATAGAAATGACTTAAGACGATATTTAGCGGATTCATCACCTGTATTTCAAAATTTTTTTACGACCTTTTATATTCACCCAAATGTATTGTAAAGACGTGTTTTAGATGTAAAATAATGTGAAATTAACGATAAAAATATAAAAAGTATGATTAGTTCAATACAAATGACTTTAAACGATATTTAGCGGAATTATCACCATTTTTTACCCAATTTTTTCCCAAATTTTTTTTCTATTTTTTGTATTCACCCAAATGTATTGTAAATACGTGTTTTAGATGTAAAATAATGTGAACTTAACGATAAAAATATAAAAAGTATGATTAGTTTAATAGAAATGACTTAAGACGATATTTAGCGGAATTATCACCATTTTTTACCCAATTTTTTTTCTATTTTTTGTATTCACCCAAATGTATTGTAAACACGTGTTTTAGATGTAAAATAATGTGAACTTAACGTTAAAAGTATAAAAAGTATGATTAGTTTAATAGAAATGACTTAAGACGATATTTAGCGGATTCATCACCTGTATTTCAAAATTTTTTTACGACCTTTTATATTCACCCAAATGTATTGTAAAGACGTGTTTTAGATGTAAAATAATGTGAACTTAACGATAAAAATATAAAAAGTATGATTAGTTCAATACAAATGACTTTAAACGAAATTTAGCGGAATTATCACCATTTTTTACCAAATTTTTTCCTAAATTTTTTTTCTATTTTTTGTATTCACCCAAATGTATTGTAAATACGTGTTTTATATGTAAAATAATGTGAACTTAACGATAAAAATATAAAAAGTATGATTAGTTCAATACAAATGACTTTAAACGATATTTAGCGGAATTATCACCATTTTTTACCCAATTTTTTTTCTATTTTTTGTATTCACCCAAATGTATTGTAAACACGTGTTTTAGATGTAAAATAATGTGAACTTAACGTTAAAAATATAAAAAGTATGATTAGTTTAATAGAAATGACTTAAGACGATATTTAGCGGATTCATCACCTGTATTTCAAAATTTTTTTACGACCTTTTATATTCACCCAAATGTATTGTAAAGACGTGTTTTAGATGTAAAATAATGTGACCATAACGATAAAAATATAAAAAGTATGATTAGTTCAATACAAATGACTTTAAACGATATTTAGCGGAATTATCACCATTTTTTACCAAATTTTTTTTCTATTTTTTGTATTCACCCAAATGTATTGTAAACACGTGTTTTAGATGTAAAATAATGTGAACTTAACGTTAAAAATATAAAAAGTATGATTAGTTTAATAGAAATGACTTAAGACGATATTTAGCGGATTCATCACCTGTATTTCAAAATTTTTTTACGACCTTTTATATTCACCCAAATGTATTGTAAAGACGTGTTTTAGATGTAAAATAATGTGAACTTAACGATAAAAATATAAAAAGTATGATTAGTTCAATACAAATGACTTTAAACGAAATTTAGCGGAATTATCACCATTTTTTACCAAATTTTTTCCCAAATTTTTTTTCTATTTTTTGTATTCACCCAAATGTATTGTAAACACGTGTTTTAGATGTAAAATAATGTGAACTTAACGTTAAAAATATAAAAAGTATGATTAGTTTAATAGAAATGACTTAAGACGATATTTAGCGGATTCATCACCTGTATTTCAAAATTTTTTTACGACCTTTTAAATTCACCCAAATGTATTGTAAAGACGCGTTTTAGATGTAAAATTATGTGAACTTAACGATAAAAATATAAAAAGTATGATTAGTTCAATACAAATGACTTTAAACGATCTTTAGCGGAATTATCAGCATTTTTTACCCAATTTTTTCCCAAATTTTTTTTCTATTTTTTGTATTCACCCAAATGTATTGTAAATACGTGTTTTAGATGTAAAATAATGTGAACTTAACGATAAAAATATAAAAAGTATGATTAGTTCAATACAAATTACTTTAAACGATATTTAGCGGAATTATCACCATTTTTTACCAAATTTTTTCCCAAATTTTTTTTCTATTTTTTGTATTCACCCAAATGTATTGTAAATACGTGTTTTAGATGTAAAATAATGTGAACTTAACGATAAAAATATAAAAAGTATGATTAGTTCAATACAAATGACTTTAAAAGATATTTAGCGGAATTATTACCATTTTTTACCAAATTTTTTTTCTATTTTTTGTATTCACCCAAATGTATTGTAAACACGTGTATTAGATGTAAAATAATGTGAACTTAACGTTAAAAATATAAAAAGTATGATTAGTTTAATAGAAATGACTTAAGACGATATTTAGCGGATTTATCACCTGTATTTCAAAATTTTTTTCGACCTTTTATATTCACCCAAATGTATTGTAAAGACGTGTTTTAGATGTAAAATAATGTGAACTTAACGATAAAAATATAAAAAGTATGATTAGTTCAATACAAATGACTTTAAACGATATTTAGCGGAATTATCACCATTTTTTACCAAATTTTTTCCCAAATTTTTTTTCTATTTTTTGTATTCACCCAAATGTATTGTAAATACGTGTTTTAGATGTAAAATAATGTGAACTTAACGATAAAAATATAAAAAGTATGATTAGTTCAATACAAATGACTTTAAACGATATTTAGCGGAATTATCACCATTTTTTACCAAATTTATTTTCTATTTTTTGTATTCACCCATATATATTGTAAACACGTGTTTTAGATGTAAAATAATGTGAACTTAACGTTAAAAATATAAAAAGTATGATTAGTTTAATAGAAATGACTTCAGACGATATTTAGCGGATTCATCACCTGTATTTCAAAATTTTTTTACGACCTTTTATATTCACCCAAATGTATTGTAAAGACGTGTTTTAGATGTAAAATAATGTGAACTTAACGATAAAAATATAAAAAGTATGATTAGTTCAATACAAATGACTTTAAACGATATTTAGCGGAATTATCACCATTTTTTACCCAATTTTTTCCCAAATTTTTTTTCTATTTTTTGTATCCACCCAAATGTATTGTAAATACGTGTTTTAGATGTAAAATAATGTGAACTTAACGATAAAAATATAAAAAGTATGATTAGTTCAATACAAATGACTTTAAACGATATTTAGCGGAATTATCACCATTTTTTACCAAATTTTTTCCCAAATTTTTTTTCTATTTTTTGTATTCACCCAAATGTATTGTAAATACGTGTTTTAGATGTAAAATAATGTGAACTTAACGATAAAAATATAAAAAGTATGATTAGTTCAATACAAATGACTTTAAACGATATTTAGCGGAATTATCACCATTTTTTACCAAATTTTTTTTCTATTTTTTGTATTCACCCAAATGTATTGTAAACACGTGTTTTAGATGTAAAATAATGTGAACTTAACGTTAAAAATATAAAAAGTATGATTAGTTTAATAGAAATGACTTAAGACGATATTTAGCGGATTCATCACCTGTATTTCAAAATTTTTTTACGACCTTTTATATTCACCCAAATGTATTGTAAAGACGTGTTTTAGATGTAAAATAATGTGAACTTAACGATAAAAATATAAAAAGTATGATTAGTTCAATACAAATGACTTTAAACGATATTTAGCGGAATTATCACCATTTTTTACCAAATTTTTTTTCTATTTTTTGTATTCACCCAAATGTATTGTAAATACGTGTTTTAGATGTAAAATAATGTGAACTTAACGATAAAAATATAAAAAGTATGATTAGTTCAATACAAATGACTTTAAATGATATTTAGCGGAATTATCACCATTTTTTACCCAATTTTTTCCCAAATTTTTTTTCTATTTTTTGTATTCATCCAAATGTATTGTAAACACGTGTTTTAGATGTAAAATAATGTGAACTTAACGTTAAAAATATAAAAAGTATGATTAGTTCAATACAAATGACTTTAAACGATATTTAGCGGAATTATCACCATTTTTTACCAAATTTTTTTTCTATTTTTTGTATTCACCCAAATGTATTGTAAACACGTGTTTTAGATGTAAAATAATGTGAACTTAACGTTAAAAATATAAAAAGTATGATTAGTTTAATAGAAATGACTTAAGACGATATTTAGCGGATTCATCACCTGTATTTCAAAATTTTTTTACGACCTTTTATATTCACCCAAATGTATTGTAAAGACGTGTTTTAGATGTAAAATAATGTGAACTTAACGATAAAAATATAAAAAGTATGATTAGTTCAATACAAATGACTTTAAACGATATTTAGCGGAATTATCACCATTTTTTACCAAATTTTTTTTCTATTTTTTGTATTCACCCAAATGTATTGTAAATACGTGTTTTAGATGTAAAATAATGTGAACTTAACGATAAAAATATAAAAAGTATGATTAGTTCAATACAAATGACTTTAAATGATATTTAGCGGAATTATCACCATTTTTTACCCAATTTTTTCCCAAATTTTTTTTCTATTTTTTGTATTCATCCAAATGTATTGTAAACACGTGTTTTAGATGTAAAATAATGTGAACTTAACGTTAAAAATATAAAAAGTATGATTAGTTTAATAGAAATGACTTAAGACGATATTTAGCGGATTCATCACCTGTATTTCAAAATTTTTTTACGACCTTTTATATTCACCCAAATGTATTGTAAAGACGTGTTTTAGATGTAAAATAATGTGAACTTAACGATAAAAATATAAAAAGTATGATTAGTTCAATACAAATGACTTTAAACGATCTTTAGCGGAATTATCAGCATTTTTTACCCAATTTTTTCCCAATTTTTTTTTCTATTTTTTGTATTCACCCAAATGTATTGTAAATACGTGTTTTAGATGTAAAATAATGTGAACTTAACGATAAAAATATAAAAAGTATGATTAGTTCAATACAAATTACTTTAAACGATATTTAGCGGAATTATCACCATTTTTTACCAAATTTTTTCCCAAATTTTTTTTCTATTTTTTGTATTCACCCAAATGTATTGTAAATACGTGTTTTAGATGTAAAATAATGTGAACTTAACGATAAAAATATAAAAAGTATGATTAGTTCAATACAAATGACTTTAAAAGATATTTAGCGGAATTATTACCATTTTTTACCAAATTTTTTTTCTATTTTTTGTATTCACCCAAATGTATTGTAAACACGTGTATTAGATGTAAAATAATGTGAACTTAACGTTAAAAATATAAAAAGTATGATTAGTTTAATAGAAATGACTTAAGACGATATTTAGCGGATTCATCACCTGTATTTCAAAATTTTTTTACGACCTTTTATATTCACCCAAATGTATTGTAAAGACGTGTTTTAGATGTAAAATTATGTGAACTTAACGATAAATATATAAAAAGTATGATTAGTTCAATACAAATGACATTAAACGATATTTAGCGGAATTATCACCATTTTTTACCCAATTTTTTCCCAAATTTTTTTTCTATTTTTTGTATTCACCCAAATGAATTGTAAACACGTGTTTTAGATGTAAAATAATGTGAACTTAACGTTAAAAATATAAAAAGTATGATTAGTTTAATAGAAATGACTTAAGACGATATTTAGCGGATTCATCACCTGTATTTCAAAATTTTTTTACGACCTTTTATATTCACCCAAATGTATTGTAAAGACGTGTTTTAGATGTAAAATTATGTGAACTTAACGATAAATATATAAAAAGTATGATTAGTTCAATACAAATGACTTTAAACGATATTTAGCGGAATTATCACCATTTTTTACCAAATTTTTTCCCAAATTTTTTTTCTATTTTTTGTATTCACCCAAATGTATTGTAAATACGTGTTTTAGATGTAAAATAATGTGACCATAACGATAAAAATATAAAAAGTATGATTAGTTCAATACAAATGACTTTAAACGATATTTAGCGGAATTATCACCATTTTTTACCAAATTTTTTTTCTATTTTTTGTATTCACCCAAATGTATTGTAAACACGTGTTTTAGATGTAAAATAATGTGAACTTAACGTTAAAAATATAAAAAGTATGATTAGTTTAATAGAAATGACTTAAGACGATATTTAGCGGTTTCATCACCTGTATTTCAAAATTTTTTTACGACCTTTTATATTCACCCAAATGTATTGTAAAGACGTGTTTTAGATGTAAAATGATGTGAACTTAACGATAAAAATATAAAAAGTATGATTAGTTCAATACAAATGACTTTAAACGATATTTAGCGGAATTATCACCATTTTTTACCCAATTTTTTCCCAAATTTTTTTTCTATTTTTTGTATTCACCCAAATGTATTGTAAACACGTGTTTTAGATGTAAAATAATGTGAACTTAACGTTAAAAATATAAAAAGTATGATTAGTTTAATAGAAATGACTTAAGACGATATTTAGCGGATTCATCACCTGTATTTCAAAATTTTTTTACGACCTTTTAAATTCACCCAAATGTATTGTAAAGACGCGTTTTAGATGTAAAATTATGTGAACTTAACGATAAAAATATAAAAAGTATGATTAGTTCAATACAAATGACTTTAAACGATCTTTAGCGGAATTATCAGCATTTTTTACCCAATTTTTTCCCAAATTTTTTTTCTATTTTTTGTATTCACCCAAATGTATTGTAAATACGTGTTTTAGATGTAAAATAATGTGAACTTAACGATAAAAATATAAAAAGTATGATTAGTTCAATACAAATTACTTTAAACGATATTTAGCGGAATTATCACCATTTTTTACCAAATTTTTTCCCAAATTTTTTTTCTATTTTTTGTATTCACCCAAATGTATTGTAAATACGTGTTTTAGATGTAAAATAATGTGAACTTAACGATAAAAATATAAAAAGTATGATTAGTTCAATACAAATGACTTTAAAAGATATTTAGCGGAATTATTACCATTTTTTACCAAATTTTTTTTCTATTTTTTGTATTCACCCAAATGTATTGTAAACACGTGTATTAGATGTAAAATAATGTGAACTTAACGTTAAAAATATAAAAAGTATGATTAGTTTAATAGAAATGACTTAAGACGATATTTAGCGGATTTATCACCTGTATTTCAAAATTTTTTTCGACCTTTTATATTCACCCAAATGTATTGTAAAGACGTGTTTTAGATGTAAAATAATGTGAACTTAACGATAAAAATATAAAAAGTATGATTAGTTCAATACAAATGACTTTAAACGATATTTAGCGGAATTATCACCATTTTTTACCAAATTTTTTCCCAAATTTTTTTTCTATTTTTTGTATTCACCCAAATGTATTGTAAATACGTGTTTTAGATGTAAAATAATGTGAACTTAACGATAAAAATATAAAAAGTATGATTAGTTCAATACAAATGACTTTAAACGATATTTAGCGGAATTATCACCATTTTTTACCAAATTTATTTTCTATTTTTTGTATTCACCCATATATATTGTAAACACGTGTTTTAGATGTAAAATAATGTGAACTTAACGTTAAAAATATAAAAAGTATGATTAGTTTAATAGAAATGACTTCAGACGATATTTAGCGGATTCATCACCTGTATTTCAAAATTTTTTTACGACCTTTTATATTCACCCAAATGTATTGTAAAGACGTGTTTTAGATGTAAAATAATGTGAACTTAACGATAAAAATATAAAAAGTATGATTAGTTCAATACAAATGACTTTAAACGATATTTAGCGGAATTATCACCATTTTTTACCCAATTTTTTCCCAAATTTTTTTTCTATTTTTTGTATCCACCCAAATGTATTGTAAATACGTGTTTTAGATGTAAAATAATGTGAACTTAACGATAAAAATATAAAAAGTATGATTAGTTCAATACAAATGACTTTAAACGATATTTAGCGGAATTATCACCATTTTTTACCAAATTTTTTCCCAAATTTTTTTTCTATTTTTTGTATTCACCCAAATGTATTGTAAATACGTGTTTTAGATGTAAAATAATGTGAACTTAACGATAAAAATATAAAAAGTATGATTAGTTCAATACAAATGACTTTAAACGATATTTAGCGGAATTATCACCATTTTTTACCAAATTTTTTTTCTATTTTTTGTATTCACCCAAATGTATTGTAAACACGTGTTTTAGATGTAAAATAATGTGAACTTAACGTTAAAAATATAAAAAGTATGATTAGTTTAATAGAAATGACTTAAGACGATATTTAGCGGATTCATCACCTGTATTTCAAAATTTTTTTACGACCTTTTATATTCACCCAAATGTATTGTAAAGACGTGTTTTAGATGTAAAATAATGTGAACTTAACGATAAAAATATAAAAAGTATGATTAGTTCAATACAAATGACTTTAAACGATATTTAGCGGAATTATCACCATTTTTTACCAAATTTTTTTTCTATTTTTTGTATTCACCCAAATGTATTGTAAATACGTGTTTTAGATGTAAAATAATGTGAACTTAACGATAAAAATATAAAAAGTATGATTAGTTCAATACAAATGACTTTAAATGATATTTAGCGGAATTATCACCATTTTTTACCCAATTTTTTCCCAAATTTTTTTTCTATTTTTTGTATTCATCCAAATGTATTGTAAACACGTGTTTTAGATGTAAAATAATGTGAACTTAACGTTAAAAATATAAAAAGTATGATTAGTTTAATAGAAATGACTTAAGACGATATTTAGCGGATTCATCACCTGTATTTCAAAATTTTTTTACGACCTTTTATATTCACCCAAATGTATTGTAAAGACGTGTTTTAGATGTAAAATAATGTGAACTTAACGATAAAAATATAAAAAGTATGATTAGTTCAATACAAATGACTTTAAACGATATTTAGCGGAATTATCACCATTTTTTACCAAATTTTTTCCCAAATTTTTTTTCTATTTTTTGTATTCACCCAAATGTATTGTAAATACGTGTTTTAGATGTAAAATAATTTTGAACTTAACGATAAAAATATAAAAAGTATGATTAGTTCAATACAAATGACTTTAAACGATATTTAGCGGAATTATCACCATTTTTTACCAAATTTTTTTTCTATTTTTTGTATTCACCCAAATATATTGTAAACACGTGTTTTAGATGTAAAATAATGTGAACTTAACGTTAAAAATATAAAAAGTATGATTAGTTTAATAGAAATGACTTCAGACGATATTTAGCGGATTCATCACCTGTATTTCAAAATTTTTTTACGACCTTTTATATTCACCCAAATGTATTGTAAAGACGTGTTTTAGATGTAAAATAATGTGAACTTAACGATAAAAATATAACAAGTATGATTAGTTCAATACAAATGACTTTAAACGATATTTAGCGGAATTATCACCATTTTTTACCAAATTTTTTCCCAAATTTTTTTTCTATTTTTTGTATTCACCCAAATGTATTGTAAATACGTGTTTTAGATGTAAAATAATGTGAACTTAACGATCAAAATATAAAAAGTATGATTAGTTCAATACAAATGACTTTAAACGATATTTAGCGGAATTATCACCATTTTTTACCAAATTTTTTCCCAAATTTTTTTTCTATTTTTTGTATTCACCCAAATGTATTGTAAATACGTGTTTTAGATGTAAAATAATGTGAACTTAACGATAAAAATATAAAAAGTATGATTAGTTCAATACAAATGACTTTAAACGATATTTAGCGGAATTATCACCATTTTTTACCAAATTTTTTTTCTATTTTTTGTATTCACCCAAATGTATTGTAAACACGTGTTTTAGATGTAAAATAATGTGAACTTAACGATAAAAATATAAAAAGTATGATTAGTTCAATACAAATGACTTTAAACGATATTTAGCGGAATTATCACCATTTTTTACCAAATTTTTTTTCTATTTTTTGTATTCACCCAAATGTATTGTAAACACGTGTTTTAGATGTAAAATAATGTGAACTTAACGTTAAAAATATAAAAAGTATGATTAGTTTAATAGAAATGACTTAAGACGATATTTAGCGGTTTCATCACCTGTAATTCAAAATTTTTTTACGACCTTTTATATTCACCCAAATGTATTGTTAAGACGTGTTTTAGATGTAAAATTATGTGAACTTAACGATAAAAATATAAAATGTATGATTAGTTCAATACAAATGACTTTAAACGAAATTTAGCGGAATTATCACCATTTTTTACCAAATTTTTTCCCAAATTTTTTTTCTATTTTTTGTATTCACCCAAATGTATTGTAAATACGTGTTTTAGATGTAAAATAATGTGAACTTAATGATAAAAATATAAAAAGTATGATTAGTTCAACACAAATGACTTTAAAAGATATTTAGCGGAATTATCACCATTTTTTACCAAATTTTTTCCCAAATTTTTTTTCTATTTTTTGTATTCACCCAAATGTATTGTAAATACGTGTTTTAGATGTAAAATAATGTGAACTTAACGATAAAAATATAAAAAGTATGATTAGTTCAATACAAATGACTTTAAACGATATTTAGCGGAATTATCACCATTTTTTACCAAATTTTTTCCCAAATTTTTTTTCTATTTTTTGTATTCACCCAAATGTATTGTAAATACGTGTTTTAGATGTAAAATAATGTGAACTTAACGATTAAAATATAAAAAGTATGATTAGTTCAATACAAATGACTTTAAACGATATTTAGCGGAATTATCACCATTTTTTACCCAATTTTTTCCCAAATTTTTTTTCTATTTTTTGTATTCACCCAAATGTATTGTAAACACGTGTTTTAGATGTAAAATAATGTGAACTTAACGATAAAAATATAAAAAGTATGATTAGTTTAATAGAAATGACTTCAGACGATATTTAGCGGATTCATCACCTGTATTTCAAAATTTTTTTACGACCTTTTATATTCACCCAAATGTATTGTAAAGACGTGTTTTAGATGTAAAATAATGTGAACTTAACGATAAAAATATAAAAAGTATGATTAGTTCAATACAAATGACTTTAAACGATATTTAGCGGAATTATCACCATTTTTTACCCAATTTTTTCCCAAATTTTTTTTCTATTTTTTGTATTCATCCAAATGTATTCTAAACACGTGTTTTAGATGTAAAATAATGTGAACTTAACGTTAAAAATATAAAAAGTATGATTAGTTTAATAGAAATGACTTAAGACGATATTTAGCGGATTCATCACCTGTATTTCAAAATTTTTTTACGACCTTTTATATTCACCCAAATGTATTGTAAAGACGTGTTTTAGATGTAAAATAATGTGAACTTAACGATAAAAATATAAAAAGTATGATTAGTTCAATACAAATGACTTTAAACGATATTTAGCGGAATTATCACCATTTTTTACCAAATTTTTTCCCAAATTTTTTTTCTATTTTTTGTATTCACCCAAATGTATTGTAAATACGTGTTTTAGATGTAAAATAATGTGAACTTAACGATAAAAATATAAAAAGTATGATTAGTTCAATACAAATGACTTTAAACGATATTTAGCGGAATTATCACCATTTTTTACCAAATTTTTTTTCTATTTTTTGTATTCACCCAAATGTATTGTAAACACGTGTTTTAGATGTAAAATAATGTGAACTTAACGATAAAAATATAAAAAGTATGATTAGTTCAATACAAATGACTTTAAACGATATTTAACGGAATTATCACCATTTTTTACCCAATTTTTTCCCAAATTTTTTTTCTATTTTTTGTATTCATCCAAATGTATTGTAAACACGTGTTTTAGATGTAAAATAATGTGAACTTAACGTTAAAAATATAAAAAGTATGATTAGTTTAATAGAAATGACTTAAGACGATATTTAGCGGATTCATCACCTGTATTTCAAAATTTTTTTACGACCTTTTATATTCACCCAAATGTATTGTAAAGACGTGTTTTAGATGTAAAATAATGTGAACTTAACGATAAAAATATAAAAAGTATGATTAGTTCAATACAAATGACTTTAAACGATATTTAGCGGAATTATCACCATTTTTTACCAAATTTTTTCCCAAATTTTTTTTCTATTTTTTGTATTCACCCAAATGTATTGTAAATACGTGTTTTAGATGTAAAATAATGTGAACTTAACGATAAAAATATAAAAAGTATGATTAGTTCAATACAAATGACTTTAAACGATATTTAGCGGAATTATCACCATTTTTTACCAAATTTTTTTTCTATTTTTTGTATTCACCCAAATGTATTGTAAACACGTGTTTTAGATGTAAAATAATGTGAACTTAACGTTTAAAATATAAAAAGTATGATTAGTTTAATAGAAATGACTTAAGACGATATTTAGCGGTTTCATCACCTGTATTTCAAAATTTTTTTACGACTTTTTATATTTACCCAAATGTATTGTAAAGACGTGTTTTAGATGTAAAATTATGTGAACTTAACGATAAAAATATAAAAAGTATGATTAGTTCAATACAAATGACTTTAAACGATATTTAGCGGAATTATCACCATTTTTTACCAAATTTTTTCCCAAATTTTTTTTCTATTTTTTGTATTCACCCAAATGTATTGTAAATACGTGTTTTAGATGTAAAATAATGTGAACTTAACGATAAAAATATAAAAAGTATGATTAGTTCAATACAAATGACTTTAAACGATATTTAGCGGAATTATCACCATTTTTTACCAAATTTTTTCCCAAATTTTTTTTCTATTTTTTGTATTCACCCAAATGTATTGTAAATACGTGTTTTAGATGTAAAATAATGTGAACTTAACGATAAAAATATAAAAAGTATGATTAGTTCAATACAAATGACTTTAAACGAAATTTAGCGGAATTATCACCATTTTTTACCAAATTTTTTCCCAAATTTTTTTTCTATTTTTTGTATTCACCCAAATGTATTGTAAATACGTGTTTTAGATGTAAAATAATGTGAACTTAATGATAAAAATATAAAAAGTATGATTAGTTCAACACAAATGACTTTAAACGATATTTAGCGGAATTATCACCATTTTTTACCAAATTTTTTCCCAAATTTTTTTTCTATTTTTTGTATTCACCCAAATGTATTGTAAATACGTGTTTTAGATGTAAAATAATGTGAACTTAACGATAAAAATATAAAAAGTATGATTAGTTCAATACAAATGACTTTAAACGATATTTAGCGGAATTATCACCATTTTTTACCAAATTTTTTCCCAAATTTTTTTTCTATTTTTTGTATTCACCCAAATGTATTGTAAATACGTGTTTTAGATGTAAAATAATGTGAACTTAACGATAAAAATATAAAAAGTATGATTAGTTCAATACAAATGACTTTAAACGATATTTAGCGGAATTATCACCATTTTTTACCAAATTTTTTTTCTATTTTTTGTATTCACCCAAATATATTGTAAACACGTGTTTTAGATGTAAAATAATGTGAACTTAACGTTAAAAATATAAAAAGTATGATTAGTTTAATAGAAATGACTTAAGACGATATTTAGCGGATTCATCACCTGTATTTCAAAATTTTTTTACGACCTTTTATATTCACCCAAATGTATTGTAAAGACGTGTTTTAGATGTAAAATAATGTGAACTTAACGATAAAAATATAAAAAGTATGATTAGTTCAATACAAATGACTTTAAACGATATTTAGC
Source organism: Diuraphis noxia (assembly GCF_037042655.1). Lineage (NCBI taxonomy): Eukaryota > Metazoa > Arthropoda > Insecta > Hemiptera > Aphididae > Diuraphis > Diuraphis noxia. The sequence goes on from NW_028301718.1 coordinate 2,570,523, forward strand.
GGAATTATCACCATTTTTTACCAAATTTTTTCCCAAATTTTTTTTCTATTTTTTGTATTCACCCAAATGTATTGTAAATCCGTGTTTTAGATGTAAAATAATGTGAACTTAACGATAAAAATATAAAAAGTATGATTAGTTCAATACAAATGACTTTAAACGATATTTAGCGGAATTATCACCATTTTTTACCAAATTTTTTTTCTATTTTTTGTATTCACCCAAATGTATTGTAAACACGTGTTTTAGATGTAAAATAATGTGAACTTAACGTTAAAAATATAAAAAGTATGATTAGTTTAATAGAAATGACTTAAGACGATATTTAGCGGTTTCATCACCTGTATTTCAAAATTTTTTTACGACTTTTTATATTTACCCAAATGTATTGTAAAGACGTGTTTTAGATGTAAAATTATGTGAACTTAACGATAAAAATATAAAAAGTATGATTAGTTCAATACAAATGACTTTAAACGATATTTAGCGGAATTATCACCATTTTTTACCCAAATTTTTCCCAAATTTTTTTTCTATTTTTTGTATTCATCCAAATGTATTGTAAACACGTGTTTTAGATGTAAAATAATGTGAACTTAACGTTAAAAATATAAAAAGTATGATTAGTTTAATAGAAATAACTTAAGACGATATTTAGCGGATTCATCACCTGTATTTCAAATTTTTTTTACGACCTTTTATATTCACCCAAATGTATTGTAAAGACGTGTTTTAGATGTAAAATAATGTGAACTTAACGATAAAAATATAAAAAGTATGATTAGTTCAATACAAATGACTTTAAACGATATTTAGCGGAATTATCACCATTTTTTACCAAATTTTTTTTCTATTTTTTGTATTCACCCAAATGTATTGTAAATACGTGTTTTAGATGTAAAATAATGTGAACTTAACGATAAAAATATAAAAAGTATGATTAGTTCAATACAAATGACTTTAAACGAAATTTAGCGGAATTATCACCATTTTTTACCAAATTTTTTCCCAAATTTTTTTTCTATTTTTTGTATTCACCCAAATGTATTGTAAATACGTGTTTTAGATGTAAAATAATGTGAACTTAACGATAAAAATATAAAAAGTATGATTAGTTCAACACAAATGACTTTAAACGATATTTAGCGGAATTATCACCATTTTTTACCCAATTTTTTTTCTATTTTTTGTATTCACCCAAATGTATTGTAAACACGTGTTTTAGCTGTAAAATAATGTGAACTTAACGTTAAAAATATAAAAAGTATGATTAGTTTAATAGAAATGACTTAAGACGATATTTAGCGGATTCATCACCTGTATTTCAAAATTTTTTTACGACCTTTTATATTCACCCAAATATATTGTAAAGACGTGTTTTAGATGTAAAATAATGTGAAATTAACGATAAAAATATAAAAAGTATGATTAGTTCAATACAAATGACTTTAAACGATATTTAGCGGAATTATCACCATTTTTTACCCAATTTTTTCCCAAATTTTTTTTCTATTTTTTGTATTCACCCAAATGTATTGTAAATACGTGTTTTAGATGTAAAATAATTTTGAACTTAACGATAAAAATATAAAAAGTATGATTAGTTCAATACAAATGACTTTAAACGATATTTAGCGGAATTATCACCATTTTTTACCAAATTTTTTTTCTATTTTTTGTATTCACCCAAATATATTGTAAACACGTGTTTTAGATGTAAAATAATGTGAACTTAACGTTAAAAATATAAAAAGTATGATTAGTTTAATAGAAATGACTTCAGACGATATTTAGCGGATTCATCACCTGTATTTCAAAATTTTTTTACGACCTTTTATATTCACCCAAATGTATTGTAAAGACGTGTTTTAGATGTAAAATAATGTGAACTTAACGATAAAAATATAACAAGTATGATTAGTTCAATACAAATGACTTTAAACGATATTTAGCGGAATTATCACCATTTTTTACCAAATTTTTTCCCAAATTTTTTTTCTATTTTTTGTATTCACCCAAATGTATTGTAAATACGTGTTTTAGATGTAAAATAATGTGAACTTAACGATCAAAATATAAAAAGTATGATTAGTTCAATACAAATGACTTTAAACGATATTTAGCGGAATTATCACCATTTTTTACCAAATTTTTTCCCAAATTTTTTTTCTATTTTTTGTATTCACCCAAATGTATTGTAAATACGTGTTTTAGATGTAAAATAATGTGAACTTAACGATAAAAATATAAAAAGTATGATTAGTTCAATACAAATGACTTTAAACGATATTTAGCGGAATTATCACCATTTTTTACCAAATTTTTTTTCTATTTTTTGTATTCACCCAAATGTATTGTAAACACGTGTTTTAGATGTAAAATAATGTGAACTTAACGTTAAAAATATAAAAAGTATGATTAGTTTAATAGAAATGACTTAAGACGATATTTAGCGGATTCATCACCTGTATTTCAAAATTTTTTTACGACCTTTTATATTCACCCAAATGTATTGTAAAGACGTGTTTTAGATGTAAAATAATGTGAACTTAACGATAAAAATATAAAAAGTATGATTAGTTCAATACAAATGACTTTAAACGATATTTAGCGGAATTATCACCATTTTTTACCAAATTTTTTCCCAAATTTTTTTTCTATTTTTTGTATTCACCCAAATGTATTGTAAATACGTGTTTTAGATGTAAAATAATGTGAACTTAACGATAAAAATATAAAAAGTATGATTAGTTCAATACAAATGACTTTAAACGATATTTAGCGGAATTATCACCATTTTTTACCAAATTTTTTTTCTATTTTTTGTATTCACCCAAATATATTGTAAACACGTGTTTTAGATGTAAAATAATGTGAACTTAACGTTAAAAATATAAAAAGTATGATTAGTTTAATAGAAATGACTTAAGACGATATTTAGCGGATTCATCACCTGTATTTCAAAATTTTTTTACGACCTTTTATATTCACCCAAATGTATTGTAAAGACGTGTTTTAGATGTAAAATAATGTGAACTTAACGATAAAAATATAAAAAGTATGATTAGTTCAATACAAATGACTTTAAACGATATTTAGCGGAATTATCACCATTTTTTACCAAATTTTTTCCCAAATTTTTTTTCTATTTTTTGTATTCACCCAAATGTATTGTAAATCCGTGTTTTAGATGTAAAATAATGTGAACTTAACGATAAAAATATAAAAAGTATGATTAGTTCAATACAAATGACTTTAAACGATATTTAGCGGAATTATCACCATTTTTTACCAAATTTTTTTTCTATTTTTTGTATTCACCCAAATGTATTGTAAACACGTGTTTTAGATGTAAAATAATGTGAACTTAACGTTAAAAATATAAAAAGTATGATTAGTTTAATAGAAATGACTTAAGACGATATTTAGCGGTTTCATCACCTGTATTTCAAAATTTTTTTACGACTTTTTATATTTACCCAAATGTATTGTAAAGACGTGTTTTAGATGTAAAATTATGTGAACTTAACGATAAAAATATAAAAAGTATGATTAGTTCAATACAAATGACTTTAAACGATATTTAGCGGAATTATCACCATTTTTTACCCAAATTTTTCCCAAATTTTTTTTCTATTTTTTGTATTCATCCAAATGTATTGTAAACACGTGTTTTAGATGTAAAATAATGTGAACTTAACGTTAAAAATATAAAAAGTATGATTAGTTTAATAGAAATAACTTAAGACGATATTTAGCGGATTCATCACCTGTATTTCAAATTTTTTTTACGACCTTTTATATTCACCCAAATGTATTGTAAAGACGTGTTTTAGATGTAAAATAATGTGAACTTAACGATAAAAATATAAAAAGTATGATTAGTTCAATACAAATGACTTTAAACGATATTTAGCGGAATTATCACCATTTTTTACCAAATTTTTTTTCTATTTTTTGTATTCACCCAAATGTATTGTAAATACGTGTTTTAGATGTAAAATAATGTGAACTTAACGATAAAAATATAAAAAGTATGATTAGTTCAATACAAATGACTTTAAACGAAATTTAGCGGAATTATCACCATTTTTTACCAAATTTTTTCCCAAATTTTTTTTCTATTTTTTGTATTCACCCAAATGTATTGTAAATACGTGTTTTAGATGTAAAATAATGTGAACTTAACGATAAAAATATAAAAAGTATGATTAGTTCAACACAAATGACTTTAAACGATATTTAGCGGAATTATCACCATTTTTTACCCAATTTTTTTTCTATTTTTTGTATTCACCCAAATGTATTGTAAACACGTGTTTTAGCTGTAAAATAATGTGAACTTAACGTTAAAAATATAAAAAGTATGATTAGTTTAATAGAAATGACTTAAGACGATATTTAGCGGATTCATCACCTGTATTTCAAAATTTTTTTACGACCTTTTATATTCACCCAAATATATTGTAAAGACGTGTTTTAGATGTAAAATAATGTGAAATTAACGATAAAAATATAAAAAGTATGATTAGTTCAATACAAATGACTTTAAACGATATTTAGCGGAATTATCACCATTTTTTACCCAATTTTTTCCCAAATTTTTTTTCTATTTTTTGTATTCACCCAAATGTATTGTAAATACGTGTTTTAGATGTAAAATAATTTTGAACTTAACGATAAAAATATAAAAAGTATGATTAGTTCAATACAAATGACTTTAAACGATATTTAGCGGAATTATCACCATTTTTTACCAAATTTTTTTTCTATTTTTTGTATTCACCCAAATATATTGTAAACACGTGTTTTAGATGTAAAATAATGTGAACTTAACGTTAAAAATATAAAAAGTATGATTAGTTTAATAGAAATGACTTCAGACGATATTTAGCGGATTCATCACCTGTATTTCAAAATTTTTTTACGACCTTTTATATTCACCCAAATGTATTGTAAAGACGTGTTTTAGATGTAAAATAATGTGAACTTAACGATAAAAATATAACAAGTATGATTAGTTCAATACAAATGACTTTAAACGATATTTAGCGGAATTATCACCATTTTTTACCAAATTTTTTCCCAAATTTTTTTTCTATTTTTTGTATTCACCCAAATGTATTGTAAATACGTGTTTTAGATGTAAAATAATGTGAACTTAACGATCAAAATATAAAAAGTATGATTAGTTCAATACAAATGACTTTAAACGATATTTAGCGGAATTATCACCATTTTTTACCAAATTTTTTCCCAAATTTTTTTTCTATTTTTTGTATTCACCCAAATGTATTGTAAATACGTGTTTTAGATGTAAAATAATGTGAACTTAACGATAAAAATATAAAAAGTATGATTAGTTCAATACAAATGACTTTAAACGATATTTAGCGGAATTATCACCATTTTTTACCAAATTTTTTTTCTATTTTTTGTATTCACCCAAATGTATTGTAAACACGTGTTTTAGATGTAAAATAATGTGAACTTAACGTTAAAAATATAAAAAGTATGATTAGTTTAATAGAAATGACTTAAGACGATATTTAGCGGATTCATCACCTGTATTTCAAAATTTTTTTACGACCTTTTATATTCACCCAAATGTATTGTAAAGACGTGTTTTAGATGTAAAATAATGTGAACTTAACGATAAAAATATAAAAAGTATGATTAGTTCAATACAAATGACTTTAAACGATATTTAGCGGAATTATCACCATTTTTTACCAAATTTTTTCCCAAATTTTTTTTCTATTTTTTGTATTCACCCAAATGTATTGTAAATACGTGTTTTAGATGTAAAATAATGTGAACTTAACGATAAAAATATAAAAAGTATGATTAGTTCAATACAAATGACTTTAAACGATATTTAGCGGAATTATCACCATTTTTTACCAAATTTTTTCCCAAATTTTTTTTCTATTTTTTGTATTCACCCAAATGTATTGTAAATACGTGTTTTAGATGTAAAATAATGTGAACATAACGATAAAAATATAAAAAGTATGATTAGTTCAATACAAATGACTTTAAACGATATTTAGCGGAATTATCACCATTTTTTACCAAATTTTTTTTCTATTTTTTGTATTCACCCAAATGTATTGTAAACACGTGTTTTAGATGTAAAATAATGTGAACTTAACGTTAAAAATATAAAAAGTATGATTAGTTTAATAGAAATGACTTAAGACGATATTTAGCGGTTTCATCACCTGTATTTCAAAATTTTTTTACGACCTTTTATATTCACCCAAATGTATTGTTAAGACGTGTTTTAGATGTAAAATTATGTGAACTTAACGATAAAAATATAAAATGTATGATTAGTTCAATACAAATGACTTTAAACGAAATTTAGCGGAATTATCACCATTTTTTACCAAATTTTTTCCCAAATTTTTTTTCTATTTTTTGTATTCACCCAAATGTATTGTAAATACGTGTTTTAGATGTAAAATAATGTGAACTTAATGATAAAAATATAAAAAGTATGATTAGTTCAACACAAATGACTTTAAAAGATATTTAGCGGAATTATCACCATTTTTTACCAAATTTTTTCCCAAATTTTTTTTCTATTTTTTGTATTCACCCAAATGTATTGTAAATACGTGTTTTAGATGTAAAATAATGTGAACTTAACGATAAAAATATAAAAAGTATGATTAGTTCAATACAAATGACTTTAAACGATATTTAGCGGAATTATCACCATTTTTTACCAAATTTTTTCCCAAATTTTTTTTCTATTTTTTGTATTCACCCAAATGTATTGTAAATACGTGTTTTAGATGTAAAATAATGTGAACTTAACGATTAAAATATAAAAAGTATGATTAGTTCAATACAAATGACTTTAAACGATATTTAGCGGAATTATCACCATTTTTTACCCAATTTTTTCCCAAATTTTTTTTCTATTTTTTGTATTCACCCAAATGTATTGTAAACACGTGTTTTAGATGTAAAATAATGTGAACTTAACGATAAAAATATAAAAAGTATGATTAGTTTAATAGAAATGACTTCAGACGATATTTAGCGGATTCATCACCTGTATTTCAAAATTTTTTTACGACCTTTTATATTCACCCAAATGTATTGTAAAGACGTGTTTTAGATGTAAAATAATGTGAACTTAACGATAAAAATATAAAAAGTATGATTAGTTCAATACAAATGACTTTAAACGATATTTAGCGGAATTATCACCATTTTTTACCCAATTTTTTCCCAAATTTTTTTTCTATTTTTTGTATTCATCCAAATGTATTGTAAACACGTGTTTTAGATGTAAAATAATGTGAACTTAACGTTAAAAATATAAAAAGTATGATTAGTTTAATAGAAATGACTTAAGACGATATTTAGCGGATTCATCACCTGTATTTCAAAATTTTTTTACGACCTTTTATATTCACCCAAATGTATTGTAAAGACGTGTTTTAGATGTAAAATAATGTGAACTTAACGATAAAAATATAAAAAGTATGATTAGTTCAATACAAATGACTTTAAACGATATTTAGCGGAATTATCACCATTTTTTACCAAATTTTTTCCCAAATTTTTTTTCTATTTTTTGTATTCACCCAAATGTATTGTAAATACGTGTTTTAGATGTAAAATAATGTGAACTTAACGATAAAAATATAAAAAGTATGATTAGTTCAATACAAATGACTTTAAACGATATTTAGCGGAATTATCACCATTTTTTACCCAATTTTTTCCCAAATTTTTTTTCTATTTTTTGTATTCATCCAAATGTATTGTAAACACGTGTTTTAGATGTAAAATAATGTGAACTTAACGTTAAAAATATAAAAAGTATGATTAGTTTAATAGAAATGACTTAAGACGATATTTAGCGGATTCATCACCTGTATTTCAAAATTTTTTTACGACCTTTTATATTCACCCAAATGTATTGTAAAGACGTGTTTTAGATGTAAAATAATGTGAACTTAACGATAAAAATATAAAAAGTATGATTAGTTCAATACAAATGACTTTAAACGATATTTAGCGGAATTATCACCATTTTTTACCAAATTTTTTCCCAAATTTTTTTTCTATTTTTTGTATTCACCCAAATGTATTGTAAATACGTGTTTTAGATGTAAAATAATGTGAACTTAACGATAAAAATATAAAAAGTATGATTAGTTCAATACAAATGACTTTAAACGATATTTAGCGGAATTATCACCATTTTTTACCAAATTTTTTTTCTATTTTTTGTATTCACCCAAATGTATTGTAAACACGTGTTTTAGATGTAAAATAATGTGAACTTAACGTTTAAAATATAAAAAGTATGATTAGTTTAATAGAAATGACTTAAGACGATATTTAGCGGTTTCATCACCTGTATTTCAAAATTTTTTTACGACTTTTTATATTTACCCAAATGTATTGTAAAGACGTGTTTTAGATGTAAAATTATGTGAACTTAACGATAAAAATATAAAAAGTATGATTAGTTCAATACAAATGACTTTAAACGATATTTAGCGGAATTATCACCATTTTTTACCAAATTTTTTCCCAAATTTTTTTTCTATTTTTTGTATTCACCCAAATGTATTGTAAATACGTGTTTTAGATGTAAAATAATGTGAACTTAACGATAAAAATATAAAAAGTATGATTAGTTCAATACAAATGACTTTAAACGATATTTAGCGGAATTATCACCATTTTTTACCAAATTTTTTCCCAAATTTTTTTTCTATTTTTTGTATTCACCCAAATGTATTGTAAATACGTGTTTTAGATGTAAAATAATGTGAACTTAACGATAAAAATATAAAAAGTATGATTAGTTCAATACAAATGACTTTAAACGAAATTTAGCGGAATTATCACCATTTTTTACCAAATTTTTTCCCAAATTTTTTTTCTATTTTTTGTATTCACCCAAATGTATTGTAAATACGTGTTTTAGATGTAAAATAATGTGAACTTAATGATAAAAATATAAAAAGTATGATTAGTTCAACACAAATGACTTTAAACGATATTTAGCGGAATTATCACCATTTTTTACCAAATTTTTCCCAAATTTTTTTTCTATTTTTTGTATTCACCCAAATGTATTGTAAATACGTGTTTTAGATGTAAAATAATGTGAACTTAACGATAAAAATATAAAAAGTATGATTAGTTCAATACAAATGACTTTAAACGATATTTAGCGGAATTATCACCATTTTTTACCAAATTTTTTCCCAAATTTTTTTTCTATTTTTTGTATTCACCCAAATGTATTGTAAATACGTGTTTTAGATGTAAAATAATGTGAACTTAACGATAAAAATATAAAAAGTATGATTAGTTCAATACAAATGACTTTAAACGATATTTAGCGGAATTATCACCATTTTTTACCAAATTTTTTCCCAAATTTTTTTTCTATTTTTTGTATTCACCCAAATGTATTGTAAATACGTGTTTTAGATGTAAAATAATGTGAACATAACGATAAAAATATAAAAAGTATGATTAGTTCAATACAAATGACTTTAAACGATATTTAGCGGAATTATCACCATTTTTTACCAAATTTTTTTTCTATTTTTTGTATTCACCCAAATGTATTGTAAACACGTGTTTTAGATGTAAAATAATGTGAACTTAACGTTAAAAATATAAAAAGTATGATTAGTTTAATAGAAATGACTTAAGACGATATTTAGCGGTTTCATCACCTGTATTTCAAAATTTTTTTACGACCTTTTATATTCACCCAAATGTATTGTTAAGACGTGTTTTAGATGTAAAATTATGTGAACTTAACGATAAAAATATAAAATGTATGATTAGTTCAATACAAATGACTTTAAACGAAATTTAGCGGAATTATCACCATTTTTTACCAAATTTTTTCCCAAATTTTTTTTCTATTTTTTGTATTCACCCAAATGTATTGTAAATACGTGTTTTAGATGTAAAATAATGTGAACTTAATGATAAAAATATAAAAAGTATGATTAGTTCAACACAAATGACTTTAAAAGATATTTAGCGGAATTATCACCATTTTTTACCAAATTTTTTCCCAAATTTTTTTTCTATTTTTTGTATTCACCCAAATGTATTGTAAATACGTGTTTTAGATGTAAAATAATGTGAACTTAACGATAAAAATATAAAAAGTATGATTAGTTCAATACAAATGACTTTAAACGATATTTAGCGGAATTATCACCATTTTTTACCAAATTTTTTCCCAAATTTTTTTTCTATTTTTTGTATTCACCCAAATGTATTGTAAATACGTGTTTTAGATGTAAAATAATGTGAACTTAACGATTAAAATATAAAAAGTATGATTAGTTCAATACAAATGACTTTAAACGATATTTAGCGGAATTATCACCATTTTTTACCCAATTTTTTCCCAAATTTTTTTTCTATTTTTTGTATTCACCCAAATGTATTGTAAACACGTGTTTTAGATGTAAAATAATGTGAACTTAACGATAAAAATATAAAAAGTATGATTAGTTTAATAGAAATGACTTCAGACGATATTTAGCGGATTCATCACCTGTATTTCAAAATTTTTTTACGACCTTTTATATTCACCCAAATGTATTGTAAAGACGTGTTTTAGATGTAAAATAATGTGAACTTAACGATAAAAATATAAAAAGTATGATTAGTTCAATACAAATGACTTTAAACGATATTTAGCGGAATTATCACCATTTTTTACCCAATTTTTTCCCAAATTTTTTTTCTATTTTTTGTATTCATCCAAATGTATTGTAAACACGTGTTTTAGATGTAAAATAATGTGAACTTAACGTTAAAAATATAAAAAGTATGATTAGTTTAATAGAAATGACTTAAGACGATATTTAGCGGATTCATCACCTGTATTTCAAAATTTTTTTACGACCTTTTATATTCACCCAAATGTATTGTAAAGACGTGTTTTAGATGTAAAATAATGTGAACTTAACGATAAAAATATAAAAAGTATGATTAGTTCAATACAAATGACTTTAAACGATATTTAGCGGAATTATCACCATTTTTTACCAAATTTTTTCCCAAATTTTTTTTCTATTTTTTGTATTCACCCAAATGTATTGTAAATACGTGTTTTAGATGTAAAATAATGTGAACTTAACGATAAAAATATAAAAAGTATGATTAGTTCAATACAAATGACTTTAAACGATATTTAGCGGAATTATCACCATTTTTTACCCAATTTTTTCCCAAATTTTTTTTCTATTTTTTGTATTCATCCAAATGTATTGTAAACACGTGTTTTAGATGTAAAATAATGTGAACTTAACGTTAAAAATATAAAAAGTATGATTAGTTTAATAGAAATGACTTAAGACGATATTTAGCGGATTCATCACCTGTATTTCAAAATTTTTTTACGACCTTTTATATTCACCCAAATGTATTGTAAAGACGTGTTTTAGATGTAAAATAATGTGAACTTAACGATAAAAATATAAAAAGTATGATTAGTTCAATACAAATGACTTTAAACGATATTTAGCGGAATTATCACCATTTTTTACCAAATTTTTTCCCAAATTTTTTTTCTATTTTTTGTATTCACCCAAATGTATTGTAAATACGTGTTTTAGATGTAAAATAATGTGAACTTAACGATAAAAATATAAAAAGTATGATTAGTTCAATACAAATGACTTTAAACGATATTTAGCGGAATTATCACCATTTTTTACCAAATTTTTTTTCTATTTTTTGTATTCACCCAAATGTATTGTAAACACGTGTTTTAGATGTAAAATAATGTGAACTTAACGTTTAAAATATAAAAAGTATGATTAGTTTAATAGAAATGACTTAAGACGATATTTAGCGGTTTCATCACCTGTATTTCAAAATTTTTTTACGACTTTTTATATTTACCCAAATGTATTGTAAAGACGTGTTTTAGATGTAAAATTATGTGAACTTAACGATAAAAATATAAAAAGTATGATTAGTTCAATACAAATGACTTTAAACGATATTTAGCGGAATTATCACCATTTTTTACCAAATTTTTTCCCAAATTTTTTTTCTATTTTTTGTATTCACCCAAATGTATTGTAAATACGTGTTTTAGATGTAAAATAATGTGAACTTAACGATAAAAATATAAAAAGTATGATTAGTTCAATACAAATGACTTTAAACGATATTTAGCGGAATTATCACCATTTTTTACCAAATTTTTTCCCAAATTTTTTTTCTATTTTTTGTATTCACCCAAATGTATTGTAAATACGTGTTTTAGATGTAAAATAATGTGAACTTAACGATAAAAATATAAAAAGTATGATTAGTTCAATACAAATGACTTTAAACGAAATTTAGCGGAATTATCACCATTTTTTACCAAATTTTTTCCCAAATTTTTTTTCTATTTTTTGTATTCACCCAAATGTATTGTAAATACGTGTTTTAGATGTAAAATAATGTGAACTTAATGATAAAAATATAAAAAGTATGATTAGTTCAACACAAATGACTTTAAACGATATTTAGCGGAATTATCACCATTTTTTACCAAATTTTTCCCAAATTTTTTTTCTATTTTTTGTATTCACCCAAATGTATTGTAAATACGTGTTTTAGATGTAAAATAATGTGAACTTAACGATAAAAATATAAAAAGTATGATTAGTTCAATACAAATGACTTTAAACGATATTTAGCGGAATTATCACCATTTTTTACCAAATTTTTTCCCAAATTTTTTTTCTATTTTTTGTATTCACCCAAATGTATTGTAAATACGTGTTTTAGATGTAAAATAATGTGAACTTAACGATAAAAATATAAAAAGTATGATTAGTTCAATACAAATGACTTTAAACGATATTTAGCGGAATTATCACCATTTTTTACCAAATTTTTTTTCTATTTTTTGTATTCACCCAAATATATTGTAAACACGTGTTTTAGATGTAAAATAATGTGAACTTAACGTTAAAAATATAAAAAGTATGATTAGTTTAATAGAAATGACTTAAGACGATATTTAGCGGATTCATCACCTGTATTTCAAAATTTTTTTACGACCTTTTATATTCACCCAAATGTATTGTAAAGACGTGTTTTAGATGTAAAATAATGTGAACTTAACGATAAAAATATAAAAAGTATGATTAGTTCAATACAAATGACTTTAAACGATATTTAGCGGAATTATCACCATTTTTTACCAAATTTTTTCCCAAATTTTTTTTCTATTTTTTGTATTCACCCAAATGTATTGTAAATCCGTGTTTTAGATGTAAAATAATGTGAACTTAACGATAAAAATATAAAAAGTATGATTAGTTCAATACAAATGACTTTAAACGATATTTAGCGGAATTATCACCATTTTTTACCAAATTTTTTTTCTATTTTTTGTATTCACCCAAATGTATTGTAAACACGTGTTTTAGATGTAAAATAATGTGAACTTAACGTTAAAAATATAAAAAGTATGATTAGTTTAATAGAAATGACTTAAGACGATATTTAGCGGTTTCATCACCTGTATTTCAAAATTTTTTTACGACTTTTTATATTTACCCAAATGTATTGTAAAGACGTGTTTTAGATGTAAAATTATGTGAACTTAACGATAAAAATATAAAAAGTATGATTAGTTCAATACAAATGACTTTAAACGATATTTAGCGGAATTATCACCATTTTTTACCCAAATTTTTCCCAAATTTTTTTTCTATTTTTTGTATTCATCCAAATGTATTGTAAACACGTGTTTTAGATGTAAAATAATGTGAACTTAACGTTAAAAATATAAAAAGTATGATTAGTTTAATAGAAATAACTTAAGACGATATTTAGCGGATTCATCACCTGTATTTCAAATTTTTTTTACGACCTTTTATATTCACCCAAATGTATTGTAAAGACGTGTTTTAGATGTAAAATAATGTGAACTTAACGATAAAAATATAAAAAGTATGATTAGTTCAATACAAATGACTTTAAACGATATTTAGCGGAATTATCACCATTTTTTACCAAATTTTTTTTCTATTTTTTGTATTCACCCAAATGTATTGTAAATACGTGTTTTAGATGTAAAATAATGTGAACTTAACGATAAAAATATAAAAAGTATGATTAGTTCAATACAAATGACTTTAAACGAAATTTAGCGGAATTATCACCATTTTTTACCAAATTTTTTCCCAAATTTTTTTTCTATTTTTTGTATTCACCCAAATGTATTGTAAATACGTGTTTTAGATGTAAATTAATGTGAAATTAACGATAAAAATATAAAAAGTATGATTAGTTCAACACAAATGACTTTAAACGATATTTAGCGGAATTATCACCATTTTTTACCCAATTTTTTTTCTATTTTTTGTATTCACCCAAATGTATTGTAAACACGTGTTTTAGCTGTAAAATAATGTGAACTTAACGTTAAAAATATAAAAAGTATGATTAGTTTAATAGAAATGACTTAAGACGATATTTAGCGGATTCATCACCTGTATTTCAAAATTTTTTTACGACCTTTTATATTCACCCAAATATATTGTAAAGACGTGTTTTAGATGTAAAATAATGTGAAATTAACGATAAAAATATAAAAAGTATGATTAGTTCAATACAAATGACTTTAAACGATATTTAGCGGAATTATCACCATTTTTTACCCAATTTTTTCCCAAATTTTTTTTCTATTTTTTGTATTCACCCAAATGTATTGTAAATACGTGTTTTAGATGTAAAATAATGTGAACTTAACGATAAAAATATAAAAAGTATGATTAGTTCAATACAAATGACTTTAAACGATATTTAGCGGAATTATCACCATTTTTTACCAAATTTTTTCCCAAATTTTTTTTCTATTTTTTGTATTCACCCAAAAGTATTGTAAATACGTGTTTTAGATGTAAAATAATGTGAACTTAACGATAAAAATATAAAAAGTATGATTAGTTCAATACAAATGACATTAAACGATATTTAGCGGAATTATCACCATTTTTTACCAAATTTTTTCCCAAATTTTTTTTCTATTTTTTGTATTCACCCAAATGTATTGTAAATACGTGTTTTAGATGTAAAATAATGTGAACTTAACGATAAAAATATAAAAAGTATGATTAGTTCAATACAAATGACTTTAAACGATATTTAGCGGAATTATCACCATTTTTTACCCAATTTTTTCCCAAATTTTTTTTCTATTTTTTGTATTCACCCAAATGTATTGTAAACACGTGTTTTAGATGTAAAATAATGTGAACTTAACGTTAAAAATATAAAAAGTATGATTAGTTTAATAGAAATGACTTCAGACGATATTTAGCGGATTCATCACCTGTATTTCAAAATTTTTTTACGACCTTTTATAATCACCCAAATGTATTGTAAAGACGTGTTTTAGATGTAAAATAATGTGAACTTAACGATAAAAATATAAAAAGTATGATTAGTTCAATACAAATGACTTTAAACGATATTTAGCGGAATTATCACCATTTTTTACCCAATTTTATCCCAAATTTTTTTTCTATTTTTTGTATTCACCCAAATGTATTGTAAATACGTGTTTTAGATGTAAAATAATGTGAACTTAACGATAAAAATATAAAAAGTATGATTAGTTCAATACAAATGACTTTAAACGATATTTAGCGGAATTATCACCATTTTTTACCAAATTTTTTTTCTATTTTTTGTATTCACCCAAATGTATTGTAAACACGTGTTTTAGATGTAAAATAATGTGAACTTAACGTTAAAAATATAAAAAGTATGATTAGTTCAATACAAATGACATTAAACGATATTTAGCGGAATTATCACCATTTTTTACCAAATTTTTTCCCAAATTTTTTTTCTATTTTTTGTATTCACCCAAATGTATTGTAAATACGTGTTTTAGATGTAAAATAATGTGAACTTAACGATAAAAATATAAAAAGTATGATTAGTTCAATACAAATGACTTTAAACGATATTTAGCGTAATTATCACCATTTTTTACCCAATTTTTTCCCAAATTTTTTTTCTATTTTTTGTATTCACCCAAATGTATTGTAAACACGTGTTTTAGATGTAAAATAATGTGAACTTAACGTTAAAAATATAAAAAGTATGATTAGTTTAATAGAAATGACTTAAGACGATATTTAGCGGTTTCATCACCTGTATTTCAAAATTTTTTTACGACCTTTTATATTCACCCAAATGTATTGTTAAGACGTGTTTTAGATGTAAAATTATGTGAACTTAACGATAAAAATATAACAAGTATGATTAGTTCAATACAAATGACTTTAAACGATATTTTGCGGAATTATCACCATTTTTTACCAAATTTTTTCCCAAATTTTTTTTCTATTTTTTGTATTCACCCAAATGTATTGTAAATCCGTGTTTTAGATGTAAAATAATGTGAACTTAACGATAAAAATATAAAAAGTATGATTAGTTCAATACAAATGACTTTAAACGATATTTAGCGGAATTATCACCATTTTTTACCTAAATTTTTCCCATATTTTTTTTCTATTTTTTGTATTCATCCAAATGTATTGTAAACACGTGTTTTAGATGTAAAATAATGTGAACTTAACGTTAAAAATATAAAAAGTATGATTAGTTTAATAGAAATAACTTAAGACGATATTTAGCGGATTCATCACCTGTATTTCAAATTTTTTTTACGACCTTTTATATTCACCCAAATGTATTGTAAAGACGTGTTTTAGATGTAAAATAATGTGAACTTAACGATAAAAATATAAAAAGTATGATTAGTTCAATACAAATGACTTTAAACGATATTTAGCGGAATTATCACCATTTTTTACCAAATTTTTTTTCTATTTTTTGTATTCACCCAAATGTATTGTAAATACGTGTTTTAGATGTAAAATAATGTGAACTTAACGATAAAAATATAAAAAGTATGATTAGTTCAATACAAATGACTTTAAACGAAATTTAGCGGAATTATCACCATTTTTTACCAAATTTTTTCCCAAATTTTTTTTCTATTTTTTGTATTCACCCAAATGTATTGTAAATACGTGTTTTAGATGTAAATTAATGTGAACTTAACGATAAAAATATAAAAAGTATGATTAGTTCAACACAAATGACTTTAAACGATATTTAGCGGAATTATCACCATTTTTTACCCAATTTTTTTTCTATTTTTTGTATTCACCCAAATGTATTGTAAACACGTGTTTTAGCTGTAAAATAATGTGAACTTAACGTTAAAAATATAAAAAGTATGATTAGTTTAATAGAAATGACTTAAGACGATATTTAGCGGATTCATCACCTGTATTTCAAAATTTTTTTACGACCTTTTATATTCACCCAAATATATTGTAAAGACGTGTTTTAGATGTAAAATAATGTGAAATTAACGATAAAAATATAAAAAGTATGATTAGTTCAATACAAATGACTTTAAACGATATTTAGCGGAATTATCACCATTTTTTACCCAATTTTTTCCCAAATTTTTTTTCTATTTTTTGTATTCACCCAAATGTATTGTAAATACGTGTTTTAGATGTAAAATAATGTGAACTTAACGATAAAAATATAAAAAGTATGATTAGTTCAATACAAATGACTTTAAACGATATTTAGCGGAATTATCACCATTTTTTACCAAATTTTTTCCCAAATTTTTTTTCTATTTTTTGTATTCACCCAAAAGTATTGTAAATACGTGTTTTAGATGTAAAATAATGTGAACTTAACGATAAAAATATAAAAAGTATGATTAGTTCAATACAAATGACATTAAACGATATTTAGCGGAATTATCACCATTTTTTACCAAATTTTTTCCCAAATTTTTTTTCTATTTTTTGTATTCACCCAAATGTATTGTAAATACGTGTTTTAGATGTAAAATAATGTGAACTTAACGATAAAAATATAAAAAGTATGATTAGTTCAATACAAATGACTTTAAACGATATTTAGCGGAATTATCACCATTTTTTACCCAATTTTTTCCCAAATTTTTTTTCTATTTTTTGTATTCACCCAAATGTATTGTAAACACGTGTTTTAGATGTAAAATAATGTGAACTTAACGTTAAAAATATAAAAAGTATGATTAGTTTAATAGAAATGACTTCAGACGATATTTAGCGGATTCATCACCTGTATTTCAAAATTTTTTTACGACCTTTTATAATCACCCAAATGTATTGTAAAGACGTGTTTTAGATGTAAAATAATGTGAACTTAACGATAAAAATATAAAAAGTATGATTAGTTCAATACAAATGACTTTAAACGATATTTAGCGGAATTATCACCATTTTTTACCCAATTTTATCCCAAATTTTTTTTCTATTTTTTGTATTCACCCAAATGTATTGTAAATACGTGTTTTAGATGTAAAATAATGTGAACTTAACGATAAAAATATAAAAAGTATGATTAGTTCAATACAAATGACTTTAAACGATATTTAGCGGAATTATCACCATTTTTTACCAAATTTTTTTTCTATTTTTTGTATTCACCCAAATGTATTGTAAACACGTGTTTTAGATGTAAAATAATGTGAACTTAACGTTAAAAATATAAAAAGTATGATTAGTTCAATACAAATGACATTAAACGATATTTAGCGGAATTATCACCATTTTTTACCAAATTTTTTCCCAAATTTTTTTTCTATTTTTTGTATTCACCCAAATGTATTGTAAATACGTGTTTTAGATGTAAAATAATGTGAACTTAACGATAAAAATATAAAAAGTATGATTAGTTCAATACAAATGACTTTAAACGATATTTAGCGTAATTATCACCATTTTTTACCCAATTTTTTCCCAAATTTTTTTTCTATTTTTTGTATTCACCCAAATGTATTGTAAACACGTGTTTTAGATGTAAAATAATGTGAACTTAACGTTAAAAATATAAAAAGTATGATTAGTTTAATAGAAATGACTTAAGACGATATTTAGCGGTTTCATCACCTGTATTTCAAAATTTTTTTACGACCTTTTATATTCACCCAAATGTATTGTTAAGACGTGTTTTAGATGTAAAATTATGTGAACTTAACGATAAAAATATAAAAAGTATGATTAGTTCAATACAAATGACTTTAAACGATATTTTGCGGAATTATCACCATTTTTTACCAAATTTTTTCCCAAATTTTTTTTCTATTTTTTGTATTCACCCAAATGTATTGTAAATCCGTGTTTTAGATGTAAAATAATGTGAACTTAACGATAAAAATATAAAAAGTATGATTAGTTCAATACAAATGACTTTAAACGATATTTAGCGGAATTATCACCATTTTTTACCCAAATTTTTCCCATATTTTTTTTCTATTTTTTGTATTCATCCAAATGTATTGTAAACACGTGTTTTAGATGTAAAATAATGTGAACTTAACGTTAAAAATATAAAAAGTATGATTAGTTTAATAGAAATAACTTAAGACGATATTTAGCGGATTCATCACCTGTATTTCAAATTTTTTTTACGACCTTTTATATTCACCCAAATGTATTGTAAAGACGTGTTTTAGATGTAAAATAATGTGAACTTAACGATAAAAATATAAAAAGTATGATTAGTTCAATACAAATGACTTTAAACGATATTTAGCGGAATTATCACCATTTTTTACCCAATTTTTTCCCAAATTTTTTTTCTATTTTTTGTATTCACCCAAATGTATTGTAAATACGTGTTTTAGATGTAAAATAATGTGAACTTAACGATAAAAATATAAAAAGTATGATTAGTTCAATACAAATGACTTTAAACGATATTTAGCGGAATTATCACCATTTTTTACCAAATTTTTTCCCAAATTTTTTTTCTATTTTTTGTATTCACCCAAAAGTATTGTAAATACGTGTTTTAGATGTAAAATAATGTGAACTTAACGATAAAAATATAAAAAGTATGATTAGTTCAATACAAATGACATTAAACGATATTTAGCGGAATTATCACCATTTTTTACCAAATTTTTTCCCAAATTTTTTTCTATTTTTTGTATTCACCCAAATGTATTGTAAATACGTGTTTTAGATGTAAAATAATGTGAACTTAACGATAAAAATATAAAAAGTATGATTAGTTCAATACAAATGACTTTAAACGATATTTAGCGGAATTATCACCATTTTTTACCCAATTTTTTCCCAAATTTTTTTTCTATTTTTTGTATTCACCCAAATGTATTGTAAACACGTGTTTTAGATGTAAAATAATGTGAACTTAACGTTAAAAATATAAAAAGTATGATTAGTTTAATAGAAATGACTTCAGACGATATTTAGCGGATTCATCACCTGTATTTCAAAATTTTTTTACGACCTTTTATAATCACCCAAATGTATTGTAAAGACGTGTTTTAGATGTAAAATAATGTGAACTTAACGATAAAAATATAAAAAGTATGATTAGTTCAATACAAATGACTTTAAACGATATTTAGCGGAATTATCACCATTTTTTACCAAATTTTTTTTCTATTTTTTGTATTCACCCAAATGTATTGTAAATACGTGTTTTAGATGTAAAATAATGTGAACTTAACAATAAAAATATAAAAAGTATGATTAGTTCAATACAAATGACTTTAAACGATATTTAGCGGAATTATCACCATTTTTTACCAAATTTTTTTTCTATTTTTTGTATTCACCCAAATGTATTGTAAATACGTGTTTTAGATGTAAAATAATGTGAACTTAACAATAAAAATATAAAAAGTATGATTAGTTCAATACAAATGACTTTAAACGAAATTTAGCGGAATTATCACCATTTTTTACCAAATTTTTTCCCAAATTTTTTTTCTATTTTTTGTATTCACCCAAATGTATTGTAAATACGTGTTTTAGATGTAAAATAATGTGAACTTAACGATAAAAATATAAAAAGTATGATTAGTTCAACACAAATGACTTTAAACGATATTTAGCGGAATTATCACCATTTTTTACCCAATTTTTTTTCTATTTTTTGTATTCACCCAAATGTATTGTAAACACGTGTTTTAGCTGTAAAATAATGTGAACTTAACGTTAAAAATATAAAAAGTATGATTAGTTTAATAGAAATGACTTAAGACGATATTTAGCGGATTCATCACCTGTATTTCAAAATTTTTTTACGACCTTTTATATTCACCCAAATATATTGTAAAGACGTGTTTTAGATGTAAAATAATGTGAAATTAACGATAAAAATATAAAAAGTATGATTAGTTCAATACAAATGACTTTAAACGATATTTAGCGGAATTATCACCATTTTTTACCCAATTTTTTCCCAAATTTTTTTTCTATTTTTTGTATTCACCCAAATGTATTGTAAATACGTGTTTTAGATGTAAAATAATGTGAACTTAACGATAAAAATATAAAAAGTATGATTAGTTCAATACAAATGACTTTAAACGATATTTAGCGGAATTATCACCATTTTTTACCAAATTTTTTCCCAAATTTTTTTTCTATTTTTTGTATTCACCCAAAAGTATTGTAAATACGTGTTTTAGATGTAAAATAATGTGAACTTAACGATAAAAATATAAAAAGTATGATTAGTTCAATACAAATGACATTAAACGATATTTAGCGGAATTATCACCATTTTTTACCAAATTTTTTCCCAAATTTTTTTTCTATTTTTTGTATTCACCCAAATGTATTGTAAATACGTGTTTTAGATGTAAAATAATGTGAACTTAACGATAAAAATATAAAAAGTATGATTAGTTCAATACAAATGACTTTAAACGATATTTAGCGGAATTATCACCATTTTTTACCCAATTTTTTCCCAAATTTTTTTTCTATTTTTTGTATTCACCCAAATGTATTGTAAACACGTGTTTTAGATGTAAAATAATGTGAACTTAACGTTAAAAATATAAAAAGTATGATTAGTTTAATAGAAATGACTTCAGACGATATTTAGCGGATTCATCACCTGTATTTCAAAATTTTTTTACGACCTTTTATAATCACCCAAATGTATTGTAAAGACGTGTTTTAGATGTAAAATAATGTGAACTTAACGATAAAAATATAAAAAGTATGATTAGTTCAATACAAATGACTTTAAACGATATTTAGCGGAATTATTACCATTTTTTACCCAATTTTATCCCAAATTTTTTTTCTATTTTTTGTATTCACCCAAATGTATTGTAAATACGTGTTTTAGATGTAAAATAATGTGAACTTAACGATAAAAATATAAAAAGTATGATTAGTTCAATACAAATGACTTTAAACGATATTTAGCGGAATTATCACCATTTTTTACCAAATTTTTTTTCTATTTTTTGTATTCACCCAAATGTATTGTAAACACGTGTTTTAGATGTAAAATAATGTGAACTTAACGTTAAAAATATAAAAAGCATGATTAGTTTAATAGAAATGACTAAAGACGATATTTAGCGGATTCATCACCTGTATTTCAAATTTTTTTTACGACCTTTTATATTCACCCAAATGTATTGTAAAGACGAGTTTTAGATGTAAAATAATGTGAACTTAACGATAAAAATATAAAAAGTATGATTAGTTCAATACAAATGACATTAAACGATATTTAGCGGAATTATCACCATTTTTTACCCAATTTTTTTTCTATTTTTTGTATTCACCCAAATGTATTGTAAACACGTGTTTTAGATGTAAAATAATGTGAACTTAACGTTAAAAATATAAAAAGTATGATTAGTTCAATACAAATGACATTAAACGATATTTAGCGGAATTATCACCATTTTTTACCAAATTTTTTTTCTATTTTTTGTATTCACCCAAATGTATTGTAAATACGTGTTTTAGATGTAAAATAATGTGAACTTAACAATAAAAATATAAAAAGTATGATTAGTTCAATACAAATGACTTTAAACGATATTTAGCGGAATTATCACCATTTTTTACCAAATTTTTTTTCTATTTTTTGTATTCACCCAAATGTATTGTAAATACGTGTTTTAGATGTAAAATAATGTGAACTTAACAATAAAAATATAAAAAGTATGATTAGTTCAATACAAATGACTTTAAACGAAATTTAGCGGAATTATCACCATTTTTTACCAAATTTTTTCCCAAATTTTTTTTCTATTTTTTGTATTCACCCAAATGTATTGTAAATACGTGTTTTAGATGTAAAATAATGTGAACTTAACGATAAAAATATAAAAAGTATGATTAGTTCAACACAAATGACTTTAAACGATATTTAGCGGAATTATCACCATTTTTTACCCAATTTTTTTTCTATTTTTTGTATTCACCCAAATGTATTGTAAACACGTGTTTTAGCTGTAAAATAATGTGAACTTAACGTTAAAAATATAAAAAGTATGATTAGTTTAATAGAAATGACTTAAGACGATATTTAGCGGATTCATCACCTGTATTTCAAAATTTTTTTACGACCTTTTATATTCACCCAAATATATTGTAAAGACGTGTTTTAGATGTAAAATAATGTGAAATTAACGATAAAAATATAAAAAGTATGATTAGTTCAATACAAATGACTTTAAACGATATTTAGCGGAATTATCACCATTTTTTACCCAATTTTTTCCCAAATTTTTTTTCTATTTTTTGTATTCACCCAAATGTATTGTAAATACGTGTTTTAGATGTAAAATAATGTGAACTTAACGATAAAAATATAAAAAGTATGATTAGTTCAATACAAATGACTTTAAACGATATTTAGCGGAATTATCACCATTTTTTACCAAATTTTTTCCCAAATTTTTTTTCTATTTTTTGTATTCACCCAAAAGTATTGTAAATACGTGTTTTAGATGTAAAATAATGTGAACTTAACGATAAAAATATAAAAAGTATGATTAGTTCAATACAAATGACATTAAACGATATTTAGCGGAATTATCACCATTTTTTACCAAATTTTTTCCCAAATTTTTTTTCTATTTTTTGTATTCACCCAAATGTATTGTAAATACGTGTTTTAGATGTAAAATAATGTGAACTTAACGATAAAAATATAAAAAGTATGATTAGTTCAATACAAATGACTTTAAACGATATTTAGCGGAATTATCACCATTTTTTACCCAATTTTTTCCCAAATTTTTTTTCTATTTTTTGTATTCACCCAAATGTATTGTAAACACGTGTTTTAGATGTAAAATAATGTGAACTTAACGTTAAAAATATAAAAAGTATGATTAGTTTAATAGAAATGACTTCAGACGATATTTAGCGGATTCATCACCTGTATTTCAAAATTTTTTTACGACCTTTTATAATCACCCAAATGTATTGTAAAGACGTGTTTTAGATGTAAAATAATGTGAACTTAACGATAAAAATATAAAAAGTATGATTAGTTCAATACAAATGACTTTAAACGATATTTAGCGGAATTATTACCATTTTTTACCCAATTTTATCCCAAATTTTTTTTCTATTTTTTGTATTCACCCAAATGTATTGTAAATACGTGTTTTAGATGTAAAATAATGTGAACTTAACGATAAAAATATAAAAAGTATGATTAGTTCAATACAAATGACTTTAAACGATATTTAGCGGAATTATCACCATTTTTTACCAAATTTTTTTTCTATTTTTTGTATTCACCCAAATGTATTGTAAACACGTGTTTTAGATGTAAAATAATGTGAACTTAACGTTAAAAATATAAAAAGCATGATTAGTTTAATAGAAATGACTAAAGACGATATTTAGCGGATTCATCACCTGTATTTCAAATTTTTTTTACGACCTTTTATATTCACCCAAATGTATTGTAAAGACGAGTTTTAGATGTAAAATAATGTGAACTTAACGATAAAAATATAAAAAGTATGATTAGTTCAATACAAATGACATTAAACGATATTTAGCGGAATTATCACCATTTTTTACCCAATTTTTTTTCTATTTTTTGTATTCACCCAAATGTATTGTAAACACGTGTTTTAGATGTAAAATAATGTGAACTTAACGATAAAAATATAAAAAGTATGATTAGTTCAATACAAATGACTTTAAACGATATTTAGCGGAATTATCACCATTTTTTACCAAATTTTTTTTCTATTTTTTGTATTCACCCAAATGTATTGTAAATACGTGTTTTAGATGTAAAATAATGTGAACTTAACGATAAAAATATAAAAAGTATGATTAGTTCAATACAAATGACTTTAAACGAAATTTAGCGGAATTATCACCATTTTTTACCAAATTTTTTCCCAAATTTTTTTTCTATTTTTTGTATTCACCCAAATGTATTGTAAATACGTGTTTTAGATGTAAAATAATGTGAACTTAACGATAAAAATATAAAAAGTATGATTAGTTCAACACAAATGACTTTAAACGATATTTAGCGGAATTATCACCATTTTTTACCCAATTTTTTTTCTATTTTTTGTATTCACCCAAATGTATTGTAAACACGTGTTTTAGCTGTAAAATAATGTGAACTTAACGTTAAAAATATAAAAAGTATGATTAGTTTAATAGAAATGACTTAAGACGATATTTAGCGGATTCATCACCTGTATTTCAAAATTTTTTTACGACCTTTTATATTCACCCAAATATATTGTAAAGACGTGTTTTAGATGTAAAATAATGTGAAATTAACGATAAAAATATAAAAAGTATGATTAGTTCAATACAAATGACTTTAAACGATATTTAGCGGAATTATCACCATTTTTTACCCAATTTTTTTTCTATTTTTTGTATTCACCCAAATGTATTGTAAACACGTGTTTTAGATGTAAAATAATGTGAACTTAACGTTAAAAATATAAAAAGTATGATTAGTTTAATAGAAATGACTTAAGACGATATTTAGCGGATTCATCACCTGTATTTCAAAATTTTTTTACGACCTTTTATATTCACCCAAATGTATTGTAAAGACGTGTTTCAGATGTAAAATAATGTAAACTTAACGATAAAAATATAAAAAGTATGATTAGTTCAATACAAATGACTTTAAACGAAATTTAGCGGAATTATCACCATTTTTTACCAAATTTTTTCCTAAATTTTTTTTCTATTTTTTGTATTCACCCAAATGTATTGTAAATACGTGTTTTATATGTAAAATAATGTGAACTTAACGATAAAAATATAAAAAGTATGATTAGTTCAATACAAATGACTTTAAACGATATTTAGCGGAATTATCACCATTTTTTACCCAATTTTTTTTCTATTTTTTGTATTCACCCAAATGTATTGTAAACACGTGTTTTAGATGTAAAATAATGTGAACTTAACGTTAAAAATATAAAAAGTATGATTAGTTCAATACAAATGACATTAAACGATATTTAGCGGAATTATCACCATTTTTTACCAAATTTTTTCCCAAATTTTTTTTCTATTTTTTGTATTCACCCAAATGTATTGTAAATACGTGTTTTAGATGTAAAATAATGTGAACTTAACGTTAAAAATATAAAAAGTATGATTAGTTCAATACAAATGACATTAAACGATATTTAGCGGAATTATCACCATTTTTTACCAAATTTTTTTTCTATTTTTTGTATTCACCCAAATGTATTGTAAATACGTGTTTTAGATGTAAAATAATGTGAACTTAACAATAAAAATATAAAAAGTATGATTAGTTCAATACAAATGACTTTAAACGATATTTAGCGGAATTATCACCATTTTTTACCAAATTTTTTTTCTATTTTTTGTATTCACCCAAATGTATTGTAAATACGTGTTTTAGATGTAAAATAATGTGAACTTAACAATAAAAATATAAAAAGTATGATTAGTTCAATACAAATGACTTTAAACGAAATTTAGCGGAATTATCACCATTTTTTACCAAATTTTTTCCCAAATTTTTTTTCTATTTTTTGTATTCACCCAAATGTATTGTAAATACGTGTTTTAGATGTAAAATAATGTGAACTTAACGATAAAAATATAAAAAGTATGATTAGTTCAACACAAATGACTTTAAACGATATTTAGCGGAATTATCACCATTTTTTACCCAATTTTTTTTCTATTTTTTGTATTCACCCAAATGTATTGTAAACACGTGTTTTAGCTGTAAAATAATGTGAACTTAACGTTAAAAATATAAAAAGTATGATTAGTTTAATAGAAATGACTTAAGACGATATTTAGCGGATTCATCACCTGTATTTCAAAATTTTTTTACGACCTTTTATATTCACCCAAATATATTGTAAAGACGTGTTTTAGATGTAAAATAATGTGAAATTAACGATAAAAATATAAAAAGTATGATTAGTTCAATACAAATGACTTTAAACGATATTTAGCGGAATTATCACCATTTTTTACCCAATTTTTTCCCAAATTTTTTTTCTATTTTTTGTATTCACCCAAATGTATTGTAAATACGTGTTTTAGATGTAAAATAATGTGAACTTAACGATAAAAATATAAAAAGTATGATTAGTTCAATACAAATGACTTTAAACGATATTTAGCGGAATTATCACCATTTTTTACCAAATTTTTTCCCAAATTTTTTTTCTATTTTTTGTATTCACCCAAAAGTATTGTAAATACGTGTTTTAGATGTAAAATAATGTGAACTTAACGATAAAAATATAAAAAGTATGATTAGTTCAATACAAATGACATTAAACGATATTTAGCGGAATTATCACCATTTTTTACCAAATTTTTTCCCAAATTTTTTTTCTATTTTTTGTATTCACCCAAATGTATTGTAAATACGTGTTTTAGATGTAAAATAATGTGAACTTAACGATAAAAATATAAAAAGTATGATTAGTTCAATACAAATGACTTTAAACGATATTTAGCGGAATTATCACCATTTTTTACCCAATTTTTTCCCAAATTTTTTTTCTATTTTTTGTATTCACCCAAATGTATTGTAAACACGTGTTTTAGATGTAAAATAATGTGAACTTAACGTTAAAAATATAAAAAGTATGATTAGTTTAATAGAAATGACTTCAGACGATATTTAGCGGATTCATCACCTGTATTTCAAAATTTTTTTACGACCTTTTATAATCACCCAAATGTATTGTAAAGACGTGTTTTAGATGTAAAATAATGTGAACTTAACGATAAAAATATAAAAAGTATGATTAGTTCAATACAAATGACTTTAAACGATATTTAGCGGAATTATTACCATTTTTTACCCAATTTTATCCCAAATTTTTTTTCTATTTTTTGTATTCACCCAAATGTATTGTAAATACGTGTTTTAGATGTAAAATAATGTGAACTTAACGATAAAAATATAAAAAGTATGATTAGTTCAATACAAATGACTTTAAACGATATTTAGCGGAATTATCACCATTTTTTACCAAATTTTTTTTCTATTTTTTGTATTCACCCAAATGTATTGTAAACACGTGTTTTAGATGTAAAATAATGTGAACTTAACGTTAAAAATATAAAAAGCATGATTAGTTTAATAGAAATGACTAAAGACGATATTTAGCGGATTCATCACCTGTATTTCAAATTTTTTTTACGACCTTTTATATTCACCCAAATGTATTGTAAAGACGAGTTTTAGATGTAAAATAATGTGAACTTAACGATAAAAATATAAAAAGTATGATTAGTTCAATACAAATGACATTAAACGATATTTAGCGGAATTATCACCATTTTTTACCCAATTTTTTTTCTATTTTTTGTATTCACCCAAATGTATTGTAAACACGTGTTTTAGATGTAAAATAATGTGAACTTAACGATAAAAATATAAAAAGTATGATTAGTTCAATACAAATGACTTTAAACGATATTTAGCGGAATTATCACCATTTTTTACCAAATTTTTTTTCTATTTTTTGTATTCACCCAAATGTATTGTAAATACGTGTTTTAGATGTAAAATAATGTGAACTTAACGATAAAAATATAAAAAGTATGATTAGTTCAATACAAATGACTTTAAACGAAATTTAGCGGAATTATCACCATTTTTTACCAAATTTTTTCCCAAATTTTTTTTCTATTTTTTGTATTCACCCAAATGTATTGTAAATACGTGTTTTAGATGTAAAATAATGTGAACTTAACGATAAAAATATAAAAAGTATGATTAGTTCAACACAAATGACTTTAAACGATATTTAGCGGAATTATCACCATTTTTTACCCAATTTTTTTTCTATTTTTTGTATTCACCCAAATGTATTGTAAACACGTGTTTTAGCTGTAAAATAATGTGAACTTAACGTTAAAAATATAAAAAGTATGATTAGTTTAATAGAAATGACTTAAGACGATATTTAGCGGATTCATCACCTGTATTTCAAAATTTTTTTACGACCTTTTATATTCACCCAAATATATTGTAAAGACGTGTTTTAGATGTAAAATAATGTGAAATTAACGATAAAAATATAAAAAGTATGATTAGTTCAATACAAATGACTTTAAACGATATTTAGCGGAATTATCACCATTTTTTACCCAATTTTTTTTCTATTTTTTGTATTCACCCAAATGTATTGTAAACACGTGTTTTAGATGTAAAATAATGTGAACTTAACGTTAAAAATATAAAAAGTATGATTAGTTTAATAGAAATGACTTAAGACGATATTTAGCGGATTCATCACCTGTATTTCAAAATTTTTTTACGACCTTTTATATTCACCCAAATGTATTGTAAAGACGTGTTTCAGATGTAAAATAATGTAAACTTAACGATAAAAATATAAAAAGTATGATTAGTTCAATACAAATGACTTTAAACGAAATTTAGCGGAATTATCACCATTTTTTACCAAATTTTTTCCTAAATTTTTTTTCTATTTTTTGTATTCACCCAAATGTATTGTAAATACGTGTTTTATATGTAAAATAATGTGAACTTAACGATAAAAATATAAAAAGTATGATTAGTTCAATACAAATGACTTTAAACGATATTTAGCGGAATTATCACCATTTTTTACCCAATTTTTTTTCTATTTTTTGTATTCACCCAAATGTATTGTAAACACGTGTTTTAGATGTAAAATAATGTGAACTTAACGTTAAAAATATAAAAAGTATGATTAGTTCAATACAAATGACATTAAACGATATTTAGCGGAATTATCACCATTTTTTACCAAATTTTTTCCCAAATTTTTTTTCTATTTTTTGTATTCACCCAAATGTATTGTAAATACGTGTTTTAGATGTAAAATAATGTGAACTTAACGATAAAAATATAAAAAGTATGATTAGTTCAATACAAATGACTTTAAACGATATTTAGCGGAATTATTACCATTTTTTACCCAATTTTATCCCAAATTTTTTTTCTATTTTTTGTATTCACCCAAATGTATTGTAAACACGTGTTTTAGCTGTAAAATAATGTGAACTTAACGTTAAAAATATAAAAAGTATGATTAGTTTAATAGAAATGACTTAAGACGATATTTAGCGGATTCATCACCTGTATTTTAAAATTTTTTTACGACCTTTTATATTCACCCAAATATATTGTAAAGACGTGTTTTAGATGTAAAATAATGTGAAATTAACGATAAAAATATAAAAAGTATGATTAGTTCAATACAAATGACTTTAAACGATATTTAGCGGAATTATCACCATTTTTTACCCAATTTTTTTTCTATTTTTTGTATTCACCCAAATGTATTGTAAACACGTGTTTTAGATGTAAAATAATGTGAACTTAACGTTAAAAATATAAAAAGTATGATTAGTTTAATAGAAATGACTTAAGACGATATTTAGCGGATTCATCACCTGTATTTCAAAATTTTTTTACGACCTTTTATATTCACCCAAATGTATTGTAAAGACGTGTTTCAGATGTAAAATAATGTGAACTTAACGATAAAAATATAAAAAGTATGATTAGTTCAATACAAATGACTTTAAACGAAATTTAGCGGAATTATCACCATTTTTTACCAAATTTTTTCCTAAATTTTTTTTCTATTTTTTGTATTCACCCAAATGTATTGTAAATACGTGTTTTATATGTAAAATAATGTGAACTTAACGATAAAAATATAAAAAGTATGATTAGTTCAATACAAATGACTTTAAACGATATTTAGCGGAATTATCACCATTTTTTACCCAATTTTTTTTCTATTTTTTGTATTCACCCAAATGTATTGTAAACACGTGTTTTAGATGTAAAATAATGTGAACTTAACGTTAAAAATATAAAAAGTATGATTAGTTCAATACAAATGACATTAAACGATATTTAGCGGAATTATCACCATTTTTTACCAAATTTTATCCCAAATTTTTTTTCTATTTTTTGTATTCACCCAAATGTATTGTAAATACGTGTTTTAGATGTAAAATAATGTGAACTTAACGATAAAAATATAAAAAGTATGATTAGTTCAATACAAATGACTTTAAACGATATTTAGCGGAATTATTACCATTTTTTACCCAATTTTATCCCAAATTTTTTTTCTATTTTTTGTATTCACCCAAATGTATTGTAAATACGTGTTTTAGATGTAAAATAATGTGAACTTAACGATAAAAATATAAAAAGTATGATTAGTTCAATACAAATGACTTTAAACGATATTTAGCGGAATTATCACCATTTTTTACCAAATTTTTTTTCTATTTTTTGTATTCACCCAAATGTATTGTAAACACGTGTTTTAGATGTAAAATAATGTGAACTTAACGTTAAAAATATAAAAAGCATGATTAGTTTAATAGAAATGACTAAAGACGATATTTAGCGGATTCATCACCTGTATTTCAAAATTTTTTTACGACCTTTTATATTCACCCAAATGTATTGTAAAGACGAGTTTTAGATGTAAAATAATGTGAACTTAACGATAAAAATATAAAAAGTATGATTAGTTCCATACAAATGACATTAAACGATATTTAGCGGAATTATCACCATTTTTTACCCAATTTTTTTTCTATTTTTTGTATTCACCCAAATGTATTGTAAACACGTGTTTTAGATGTAAAATAATGTGAACTTAACGTTAAAAATATAAAAAGTATGATTAGTTCAATACAAATGACATTAAACGATATTTAGCGGAATTATCACCATTTTTTACCAAATTTTTTCCCAAATTTTTTTTCTATTTTTTGTATTCACCCAAATGTATTGTAAATACGTGTTTTAGATGTAAAATAATGTGAACTTAACGATAAAAATATAAAAAGTATGATTAGTTCAATACAAATGACTTTAAACGATATTTAGCGGAATTATCACCATTTTTTACCCAATTTTTTCCCAAATTTTTTTTCTATTTTTTGTATTCACCCAAATGTATTGTAAACACGTGTTTTAGATGTAAAATAATGTGAACTTAACGTTAAAAATATAAAAAGTATGATTAGTTTAATAGAAATGACTTCAGACGATATTTAGCGGATTCATCACCTGTATTTCAAAATTTTTTTACGACCTTTTATAATCACCCAAATGTATTGTAAAGACGTGTTTTAGATGTAAAATAATGTGAACTTAACGATAAAAATATAAAAAGTATGATTAGTTCAATACAAATGACTTTAAACGATATTTAGCGGAATTATCACCATTTTTTACCAAATTTTTTCCCAAATTTTTTTTCTATTTTTTGTATTCACCCAAATGTATTGTAAATCCGTGTTTTAGATGTAAAATAATGTGAACTTAACGATAAAAATATAAAAAGTATGATTAGTTCAATACAAATGACTTTAAACGATATTTAGCGGAATTATCACCATTTTTTACCAAATTTTTTTTCTATTTTTTGTATTCACCCAAATGTATTGTAAACACGTGTTTTAGATGTAAAATAATGTGAACTTAACGTTAAAAATATAAAAAGTATGATTAGTTTAATAGAAATAACTTAAGACGATATTTAGCGGATTCATCACCTGTATTTCAAATTTTTTTTACGACCTTTTATATTCACCCAAATGTATTTTAAAGACGTGTTTTAGATGTAAAATAATGTGAACTTAACGATAAAAATATAAAAAGTATGATTAGTTCAATACAAATGACTTTAAACGATATTTAGCGGAATTATCACCATTTTTTACCAAATTTTTTTTCTATTTTTTGTATTCACCCAAATGTATTGTAAATACGTGTTTTAGATGTAAAATAATGTGAACTTAACGATAAAAATATAAAAAGTATGATTAGTTCAATACAAATGACTTTAAACGAAATTTAGCGGAATTATCACCATTTTTTACCAAATTTTTTCCCAAATTTTTTTTCTATTTTTTGTATTCACCCAAATGTATTGTAAATACGTGTTTTAGATGTAAAATAATGTGAACTTAACGATAAAAATATAAAAAGTATGATTAGTTCAACACAAATGACTTTAAACGATATTTAGCGGAATTATCACCATTTTTTACCCAATTTTTTTTCTATTTTTTGTATTCACCCAAATGTATTGTAAACACGTGTTTTAGCTGTAAAATAATGTGAACTTAACGTTAAAAATATAAAAAGTATGATTAGTTCAATACAAATGACTTTAAACGATATTTAGCGGAATTATCACCATTTTTTACCAAATTTTTTTTCTATTTTTTGTATTCACCCAAATGTATTGTAAACACGTGTTTTAGATGTAAAATAATGTGAACTTAACGTTAAAAATATAAAAAGCATGATTAGTTTAATAGAAATGACTAAAGACGATATTTAGCGGATTCATCACCTGTATTTCAAAATTTTTTTACGACCTTTTATATTCACCCAAATGTATTGTAAAGACGAGTTTTAGATGTAAAATAATGTGAACTTAACGATAAAAATATAAAAAGTATGATTAGTTCCATACAAATGACATTAAACGATATTTAGCGGAATTATCACCATTTTTTACCCAATTTTTTTTCTATTTTTTGTATTCACCCAAATGTATTGTAAACACGTGTTTTAGATGTAAAATAATGTGAACTTAACGTTAAAAATATAAAAAGTATGATTAGTTCAATACAAATGACATTAAACGATATTTAGCGGAATTATCACCATTTTTTACCAAATTTTTTCCCAAATTTTTTTTCTATTTTTTGTATTCACCCAAATGTATTGTAAATACGTGTTTTAGATGTAAAATAATGTGAACTTAACGATAAAAATATAAAAAGTATGATTAGTTCAATACAAATGACTTTAAACGATATTTAGCGGAATTATCACCATTTTTTACCCAATTTTTTCCCAAATTTTTTTTCTATTTTTTGTATTCACCCAAATGTATTGTAAACACGTGTTTTAGATGTAAAATAATGTGAACTTAACGTTAAAAATATAAAAAGTATGATTAGTTTAATAGAAATGACTTCAGACGATATTTAGCGGATTCATCACCTGTATTTCAAAATTTTTTTACGACCTTTTATAATCACCCAAATGTATTGTAAAGACGTGTTTTAGATGTAAAATAATGTGAACTTAACGATAAAAATATAAAAAGTATGATTAGTTCAATACAAATGACTTTAAACGATATTTAGCGGAATTATCACCATTTTTTACCAAATTTTTTCCCAAATTTTTTTTCTATTTTTTGTATTCACCCAAATGTATTGTAAATCCATGTTTTAGATGTAAAATAATGTGAACTTAACGATAAAAATATAAAAAGTATGATTAGTTCAATACAAATGACTTTAAACGATATTTAGCGGAATTATCACCATTTTTTACCAAATTTTTTTTCTATTTTTTGTATTCACCCAAATGTATTGTAAACACGTGTTTTAGATGTAAAATAATGTGAACTTAACGTTAAAAATATAAAAAGTATGATTAGTTTAATAGAAATAACTTAAGACGATATTTAGCGGATTCATCACCTGTATTTCAAATTTTTTTTACGACCTTTTATATTCACCCAAATGTATTTTAAAGACGTGTTTTAGATGTAAAATAATGTGAACTTAACGATAAAAATATAAAAAGTATGATTAGTTCAATACAAATGACTTTAAACGATAAATAGCGGAATTATCACCATTTTTTACCAAATTTTTTTTCTATTTTTTGTATTCACCCAAATGTATTGTAAATACGTGTTTTAGATGTAAAATAATGTGAACTTAACGATAAAAATATAAAAAGTATGATTAGTTCAATACAAATGACTTTAAACGAAATTTAGCGGAATTATCACCATTTTTTACCAAATTTTTTCCCAAATTTTTTTTCTATTTTTTGTATTCACCCAAATGTATTGTAAATACGTGTTTTAGATGTAAAATAATGTGAACTTAACGATAAAAATATAAAAAGTATGATTAGTTCAACACAAATGACTTTAAACGATATTTAGCGGAATTATCACCATTTTTTACCCAATTTTTTTTCTATTTTTTGTATTCACCCAAATGTATTGTAAACACGTGTTTTAGCTGTAAAATAATGTGAACTTAACGTTAAAAATATAAAAAGTATGATTAGTTTAATAGAAATGACTTAAGACGATATTTAGCGGATTCATCACCTGTATTTCAAAATTTTTTTACGACCTTTTATATTCACCCAAATATATTGTAAAGACGTGTTTTAGATGTAAAATAATGTGAAATTAACGATAAAAATATAAAAAGTATGATTAGTTCAATACAAATGACTTTAAACGATATTTAGCGGAATTATCACCATTTTTTACCCAATTTTTTCTATTTTTTGTATTCACCCAAATGTATTGTAAACACGTGTTTTAGATGTAAAATAATGTGAACTTAACGTTAAAAATATAAAAAGTATGATTAGTTTAATAGAAATGACTTAAGACGATATTTAGCGGATTCATCACCTGTATTTCAAAATTTTTTTACGACCTTTTATATTCACCCAAATGTATTGTAAAGACGTGTTTCAGATGTAAAATAATGTGAACTTAACGATAAAAATATAAAAAGTATGATTAGTTCAATACAAATGACTTTAAACGAAATTTAGCGGAATTATCACCATTTTTTACCAAATTTTTTCCTAAATTTTTTTTCTATTTTTTGTATTCACCCAAATGTATTGTAAATACGTGTTTTATATGTAAAATAATGTGAACTTAACGATAAAAATATAAAAAGTATGATTAGTTCAATACAAATGACTTTAAACGATATTTAGCGGAATTATCACCATTTTTTACCCAATTTTTTTTCTATTTTTTGTATTCACCCAAATGTATTGTAAACACGTGTTTTAGATGTAAAATAATGTGAACTTAACGTTAAAAATATAAAAAGTATGATTAGTTCAATACAAATGACATTAAATGATATTTAGCGGAATTATCACCATTTTTTACCAAATTTTTTCCCAAATTTTTTTTCTATTTTTTGTATTCACCCAAATGTATTGTAAATACGTGTTTTAGATGTAAAATAATGTGAACATAACGATAAAAATATAAAAAGTATGATTAGTTCAATACAAATGACTTTAAACGATATTTAGCGGAATTATCACCATTTTTTACCCAATTTTTTCCCAAATTTTTTTTCTATTTTTTGTATTCACCCAAATGTATTGTAAATACGTGTTTTAGATGTAAAATAATGTGAACTTAACGATAAAAATATAAAAAGTATGATTAGTTCAATACAAATGACTTTAAACGATATTTAGCGGAATTATCACCATTTTTTACCCAATTTTTTCCCAAATTTTTTTTCTATTTTTTGTATTCACCCAAATGTATTGTAAACACGTGTTTTAGATGTAAAATAATGTGAACTTAACGTTAAAAATATAAAAAGTATGATTAGTTTAATAGAAATGACTTCAGACGATATTTAGCGGATTCATCACCTGTATTTCAAAATTTTTTTACGACCTTTTATAATCACCCAAATATATTGTAAAGACGTGTTTTAGATGTAAAATAATGTGAAATTAACGATAAAAATATAAAAAGTATGATTAGTTCAATACAAATGACTTTAAACGATATTTAGCGGAATTATCACCATTTTTTACCCAATTTTTTTTCTATTTTTTGTATTCACCCAAATGTATTGTAAACACGTGTTTTAGATGTAAAATAATGTGAACTTAACGTTAAAAATATAAAAAGTATGATTAGTTTAATAGAAATGACTTAAGACGATATTTAGCGGATTCATCACCTGTATTTCAAAATTTTTTTACGACCTTTTATATTCACCCAAATGTACTGTAAAGACGTGTTTCAGATGTAAAATAATGTGAACTGAACGATAAAAATATAAAAAGTATGATTAGTTCAATACAAATGACTTTAAACGATATTTAGCGGAATTATCACCATTTTTTACCCAATTTTTTTTCTATTTTTTGTATTCACCCAAATGTATTGTAAATACGTGTTTTATATGTAAAATAATGTGAACTTAACGATAAAAATATAAAAAGTATGATTAGTTCAATACAAATGACTTTAAACGATATTTAGCGGAATTATCACCATTTTTTACCCAATTTTTTTTCTATTTTTTGTATTCACCCAAATGTATTGTAAACACGTGTTTTAGATGTAAAATAATGTGAACTTAACGTTAAAAATATAAAAAGTATGATTAGTTCAATACAAATGACATTAAACGATATTTAGCGGAATTATCACCATTTTTTACCAAATTTTTTCCCAAATTTTTTTTCTATTTTTTGTATTCACCCAAATGTATTGTAAATACGTGTTTTAGATGTAAAATAATGTGAACTTAACGATAAAAATATAAAAAGTATGATTAGTTCAATACAAATGACTTTAAACGATATTTAGCGGAATTATCACCATTTTTTACCCAATTTTTTCCCAAATTTTTTTTCTATTTTTTGTATTCACCCAAATGTATTGTAAATACGTGTTTTAGATGTAAAATAATGTGAACTTAACGATAAAAATATAAAAAGTATGATTAGTTCAATACAAATGACTTTAAACGATATTTAGCGGAATTATCACCATTTTTTACCAAATTTTTTCCCAAATTTTTTTTCTATTTTTTGTATTCACCCAAAAGTATTGTAAATACGTGTTTTAGATGTAAAATAATGTGAACTTAACGATAAAAATATAAAAAGTATGATTAGTTCAATACAAATGACATTAAACGATATTTAGCGGAATTATCACCATTTTTTACCAAATTTTTTCCCAAATTTTTTTTCTATTTTTTGTATTCACCCAAATGTATTGTAAATACGTGTTTTAGATGTAAAATAATGTGAACTTAACGATAAAAATATAAAAAGTATGATTAGTTCAATACAAATGACTTTAAACGATATTTAGCGGAATTATCACCATTTTTTACCCAATTTTTTCCCAAATTTTTTTTCTATTTTTTGTATTCACCCAAATGTATTGTAAACACGTGTTTTAGATGTAAAATAATGTGAACTTAACGTTAAAAATATAAAAAGTATGATTAGTTTAATAGAAATGACTTCAGACGATATTTAGCGGATTCATCACCTGTATTTCAAAATTTTTTTACGACCTTTTATAATCACCCAAATGTATTGTAAAGACGTGTTTTAGATGTAAAATAATGTGAACTTAACGATAAAAATATAAAAAGTATGATTAGTTCAATACAAATGACTTTAAACGATATTTAGCGGAATTATTACCATTTTTTACCCAATTTTATCCCAAATTTTTTTTCTATTTTTTGTATTCACCCAAATGTATTGTAAATACGTGTTTTAGATGTAAAATAATGTGAACTTAACGATAAAAATATAAAAAGTATGATTAGTTCAATACAAATGACTTTAAACGATATTTAGCGGAATTATCACCATTTTTTACCAAATTTTTTTTCTATTTTTTGTATTCACCCAAATGTATTGTAAACACGTGTTTTAGATGTAAAATAATGTGAACTTAACGTTAAAAATATAAAAAGCATGATTAGTTTAATAGAAATGACTAAAGACGATATTTAGCGGATTCATCACCTGTATTTCAAAATTTTTTTACGACCTTTTATATTCACCCAAATGTATTGTAAAGACGAGTTTTAGATGTAAAATAATGTGAACTTAACGATAAAAATATAAAAAGTATGATTAGTTCCATACAAATGACATTAAACGATATTTAGCGGAATTATCACCATTTTTTACCCAATTTTTTTTCTATTTTTTGTATTCACCCAAATGTATTGTAAACACGTGTTTTAGATGTAAAATAATGTGAACTTAACGTTAAAAATATAAAAAGTATGATTAGTTCAATACAAATGACATTAAACGATATTTAGCGGAATTATCACCATTTTTTACCAAATTTTTTCCCAAATTTTTTTTCTATTTTTTGTATTCACCCAAATGTATTGTAAATACGTGTTTTAGATGTAAAATAATGTGAACTTAACGATAAAAATATAAAAAGTATGATTAGTTCAATACAAATGACTTTAAACGATATTTAGCGGAATTATCACCATTTTTTACCCAATTTTTTCCCAAATTTTTTTTCTATTTTTTGTATTCACCCAAATGTATTGTAAACACGTGTTTGAGATGTAAAATAATGTGAACTTAACGTTAAAAATATAAAAAGTATGATTAGTTTAATAGAAATGACTTCAGACGATATTTAGCGGATTCATCACCTGTATTTCAAAATTTTTTTACGACCTTTTATAATCACCCAAATGTATTGTAAAGACGTGTTTTAGATGTAAAATAATGTGAACTTAACGATAAAAATATAAAAAGTATGATTAGTTCAATACAAATGACTTTAAACGATATTTAGCGGAATTATCACCATTTTTTACCAAATTTTTTCCCAAATTTTTTTTCTATTTTTTGTATTCACCCAAAAGTATTGTAAATACGTGTTTTAGATGTAAAATAATGTGAACTTAACGATAAAAATATAAAAAGTATGATTAGTTCAATACAAATGACATTAAACGATATTTAGCGGAATTATCACCATTTTTTACCAAATTTTTTCCCAAATTTTTTTTCTATTTTTTGTATTCACCCAAATGTATTGTAAATACGTGTTTTAGATGTAAAATAATGTGAACTTAACGATAAAAATATAAAAAGTATGATTAGTTCAATACAAATGACTTTAAACGATATTTAGCGGAATTATCACCATTTTTTACCCAATTTTTTCCCAAATTTTTTTTCTATTTTTTGTATTCACCCAAATGTATTGTAAACACGTGTTTTAGATGTAAAATAATGTGAACTTAACGTTAAAAATATAAAAAGTATGATTAGTTTAATAGAAATGACTTCAGACGATA
Source organism: Diuraphis noxia (assembly GCF_037042655.1). Classification (NCBI taxonomy): domain Eukaryota; kingdom Metazoa; phylum Arthropoda; class Insecta; order Hemiptera; family Aphididae; genus Diuraphis; species Diuraphis noxia. The sequence continues at coordinate 2,610,836 of NW_028301718.1, forward strand.
TTTAGCGGATTCATCACCTGTATTTCAAAATTTTTTTACGACCTTTTATAATCACCCAAATGTATTGTAAAGACGTGTTTTAGATGTAAAATAATGTGAACTTAACGATAAAAATATAAAAAGTATGATTAGTTCAATACAAATGACTTTAAACGATATTTAGCGGAATTATTACCATTTTTTACCCAATTTTATCCCAAATTTTTTTTCTATTTTTTGTATTCACCCAAATGTATTGTAAATACGTGTTTTAGATGTAAAATAATGTGAACTTAACGATAAAAATATAAAAAGTATGATTAGTTCAATACAAATGACTTTAAACGATATTTAGCGGAATTATCACCATTTTTTACCAAATTTTTTTTCTATTTTTTGTATTCACCCAAATGTATTGTAAACACGTGTTTTAGATGTAAAATAATGTGAACTTAACGTTAAAAATATAAAAAGCATGATTAGTTTAATAGAAATGACTAAAGACGATATTTAGCGGATTCATCACCTGTATTTCAAAATTTTTTTACGACCTTTTATATTCACCCAAATGTATTGTAAAGACGAGTTTTAGATGTAAAATAATGTGAACTTAACGATAAAAATATAAAAAGTATGATTAGTTCCATACAAATGACATTAAACGATATTTAGCGGAATTATCACCATTTTTTACCCAATTTTTTTTCTATTTTTTGTATTCACCCAAATGTATTGTAAACACGTGTTTTAGATGTAAAATAATGTGAACTTAACGTTAAAAATATAAAAAGTATGATTAGTTCAATACAAATGACATTAAACGATATTTAGCGGAATTATCACCATTTTTTACCAAATTTTTTCCCAAATTTTTTTTCTATTTTTTGTATTCACCCAAATGTATTGTAAATACGTGTTTTAGATGTAAAATAATGTGAACTTAACGATAAAAATATAAAAAGTATGATTAGTTCAATACAAATGACTTTAAACGATATTTAGCGGAATTATCACCATTTTTTACCCAATTTTTTCCCAAATTTTTTTTCTATTTTTTGTATTCACCCAAATGTATTGTAAACACGTGTTTGAGATGTAAAATAATGTGAACTTAACGTTAAAAATATAAAAAGTATGATTAGTTTAATAGAAATGACTTCAGACGATATTTAGCGGATTCATCACCTGTATTTCAAAATTTTTTTACGACCTTTTATAATCACCCAAATGTATTGTAAAGACGTGTTTTAGATGTAAAATAATGTGAACTTAACGATAAAAATATAAAAAGTATGATTAGTTCAATACAAATGACTTTAAACGATATTTAGCGGAATTATCACCATTTTTTACCCAATTTTATCCCAAATTTTTTTTCTATTTTTTGTATTCACCCAAATGTATTGTAAATACGTGTTTTAGATGTAAAATAATGTGAACTTAACGATAAAAATATAAAAAGTATGATTAGTTCAATACAAATGACTTTAAACGATATTTAGCGGAATTATCACCATTTTTTACCAAATTTTTTTTCTATTTTTTGTATTCACCCAAATGTATTGTAAACACGTGTTTTAGATGTAAAATAATGTGAACTTAACGTTAAAAATATAAAAAGCATGATTAGTTTAATAGAAATGACTTAAGACGATATTTAGCGGATTCATCACCTGTATTTCAAAATTTTTTTACGACCTTTTATATTCACCCAAATGTATTGTAAAGACGAGTTTTAGATGTAAAATAATGTGAACTTAACGATAAAAATATAAAAAGTATGATTAGTTCAATACAAATGACTTTAAACGATATTTAGCGGAATTATCACCATTTTTTACCAAATTTTTTTTCTATTTTTTGTATTCACCCAAATGTATTGTAAACACGTGTTTTAGATGTAAAATAATGTGAACTTAACGTTAAAAATATAAAAAGCATGATTAGTTTAATAGAAATGACTAAAGACGATATTTAGCGGATTCATCACCTGTATTTCAAAATTTTTTTACGACCTTTTATATTCACCCAAATGTATTGTAAAGACGAGTTTTAGATGTAAAATAATGTGACCTTAACGATAAAAATATAAAAAGTATGATTAGTTCAATACAAATGACATTAAACGATATTTAGCGGAATTATCACCATTTTTTACCCAATTTTTTTTCTATTTTTTGTGTTCACCCAAATGTATTGTAAACACGTGTTTTAGATGTAAAATAATGTGAACTTAACGTTAAAAATATAAAAAGTATGATTAGTTCAATACAAATGACATTAAACGATATTTAGCGGAATTATCACCATTTTTTACCAAATTTTTTCCCAAATTTTTTTTCTATTTTTTGTATTCACCCAAATGTATTGTAAATACGTGTTTTAGATGTAAAATAATGTGAACTTAACGTTAAAAATATAAAAAGCATGATTAGTTTAATAGAAATGACTTCAGACGATATTTAGCGGATTCATCACCTGTATTTCAAAATTTTTTTACGACCTTTTATATTCACCCAAATGTATTGTAAAGACGAGTTTTAGATGTAAAATAATGTGAACTTAACGTTAAAAATATAAAAAGTATGATTAGTTCAATACAAATGACATTAAACGATATTTAGCGGAATTATCACCATTTTTTACCCAATTTTTTTTCTATTTTTTGTATTCACCCAAATGTATTGTAAACACGTGTTTTAGATGTAAAATAATGTGAACTTAACGTTAAAAATATAAAAAGTATGATTAGTTTAATAGAAATGACTTAAGACGATATTTAGCGGATTCATCACCTGTATTTCAAAATTTTTTTACGACCTTTTATATTCACCCAAATGTATTGTAAAGACGTGTTTTAGATGTAAAATAATGTGAAATTAACGATAAAAATATAAAAAGTATGATTAGTTCAATACAAATGACTTTAAACGATATTTAGCGGAATTATCACCATTTTTTACCCAATTTTTTCCCAAATTTTTTTTCTATTTTTTGTATTCACCCAAATGTATTGTAAATACGTGTTTTAGATGTAAAATAATGTGAACTTAACGATAAAAATATAAAAAGTATGATTAGTTCAATACAAATGACTTTAAACGATATTTAGCGGAATTATCACCATTTTTTACCAAATTTTTTCCCAAATTTTTTTTCTATTTTTTGTATTCACCCAAATGTATTGTAAATACGTGTTTTAGATGTAAAATAATGTGAACTTAACGTTAAAAATATAAAAAGTATGATTAGTTTAATAGAAATGACTTAAGACGATATTTAGCGGATTCATCACCTGTATTTCAAAATTTTTTTACGACCTTTTATATTCACCCAAATGTATTGTAAAGACGAGTTTTAGATGTAAAATAATGTGAACTTAACGATAAAAATATAAAAAGTATGATTAGTTCAATACAAATGACATTAAACGATATTTAGCGGAATTATCACCATTTTTTACCCAATTTTTTTTCTATTTTTTGTATTCACCCAAATGTATTGTAAACACGTGTTTTAGATGTAAAATAATGTGAACTTAACGTTAAAAATATAAAAAGTATGATTAGTTCAATACAAATGACATTAAACGATATTTAGCGGAATTATCACCATTTTTTACCAAATTTTTTCCCAAATTTTTTTTCTATTTTTTGTATTCACCCAAATGTATTGTAAATACGTGTTTTAGATGTAAAATAATGTGAACTTAACGATAAAAATATAAAAAGTATGATTAGTTCAATACAAATGACTTTAAACGATATTTAGCGGAATTATCACCATTTTTTACCCAATTTTTTCCCAAATTTTTTTTCTATTTTTTGTATTCACCCAAATGTATTGTAAATACGTGTTTTAGATGTAAAATAATGTGAACTTAACGATAAAAATATAAAAAGTATGATTAGTTCAATACAAATGACTTTAAACGATATTTAGCGGAATTATCACCATTTTTTACCAAATTTTTTTTCTATTTTTTGTATTCACCCAAATGTATTGTAAACACGTGTTTTAGATGTAAAATAATGTGAACTTAACGTTAAAAATATAAAAAGCATGATTAGTTTAATAGAAATGACTAAAGACGATATTTAGCGGATTCATCACCTGTATTTCAAAATTTTTTTACGACCTTTTATATTCACCCAAATGTATTGTAAAGACGAGTTTTAGATGTAAAATAATGTGACCTTAACGATAAAAATATAAAAAGTATGATTAGTTCAATACAAATGACATTAAACGATATTTAGCGGAATTATCACCATTTTTTGACCAATTTTTTTTCTATTTTTTGTATTCACCCAAATGTATTGTAAACACGTGTTTTAGATGTAAAATAATGTGAACTTAACGTTAAAAATATAAAAAGTATGATTAGTTCAATACAAATGACATTAAACGATATTTAGCGGAATTATCACCATTTTTTACCAAATTTTTTCCCAAATTTTTTTTCTATTTTTTGTATTCACCCAAATGTATTGTAAATACGTGTTTTAGATGTAAAATAATGTGAACTTAACGTTAAAAATATAAAAAGCATGATTAGTTTAATAGAAATGACTTCAGACGATATTTAGCGGATTCATCACCTGTATTTCAAAATTTTTTTACGACCTTTTATATTCACCCAAATGTATTGTAAAGACGAGTTTTAGATGTAAAATAATGTGAACTTAACGATAAAAATATAAAAAGTATGATTAGTTCAATACAAATGACTTTAAACGATATTAAGCGGAATTATCACCATTTTTTACCAAATTTTTTCCCAAATTTTTTTTCTATTTTTTGTATTCACCCAAATGTATTGTAAATACGTGTTTTAGATGTAAAATAATGTGAACATAACGATAAAAATATAAAAAGTATGATTAGTTCAATAAAAATGACTTTAAACGATATTTAGCGGAATTATCACCATTTTTTACCCAATTTTTTCCCAAATTTTTTTTCTATTTTTTGTATTCATCCAAATGTATTGTAAACACGTGTTTTAGATGTAAAATAATTTGAACTTAACGATAAAAATATAAAAAGTATGATTAGTTCAATACAAATGACTTTAAACGATATTTAGCGGAATTATCACCATTTTTTACCCAATTTTTTTTCTATTTTTTGTATTCACCCAAATGTATTGTAAACACGTGTTTTAGATGTAAAATAATGTGAACTTAACGTTAAAAATATAAAAAGTATGATTAGTTTAATAGAAATGACTTAAGACGATATTTAGCGGATTCATCACCTGTATTTCAAAATTTTTTTACGACCTTTTATATTCACCCAAATGTATTGTAAAGACGTGTTTTAGATGTAAAATAATGTGAAATTAACGATAAAAATATAAAAAGTATGATTAGTTCAATACAAATGACTTTAAACGATATTTAGCGGAATTATCACCATTTTTTACCCAATTTTTTCCCAAATTTTTTTTCTATTTTTTGTATTCACCCAAATGTATTGTAAATACGTGTTTTAGATGTAAAATAATGTGAACTTAACGATAAAAATATAAAAAGTATGATTAGTTCAATACAAATGACTTTAAACGATATTTAGCGGAATTATCACCATTTTTTACCAAATTTTTTCCCAAATTTTTTTTCTATTTTTTGTATTCACCCAAATGTATTGTAAATACGTGTTTTAGATGTAAAATAATGTGAACTTAACGTTAAAAATATAAAAAGTATGATTAGTTTAATAGAAATGACTTAAGACGATATTTAGCGGATTCATCACCTGTATTTCAAAATTTTTTTACGACCTTTTATATTCACCCAAAGGTATTGTAAAGACGTGTTTTAGATGTAAAATAATGTGAACTTAACGATAAAAATATAAAAAGTATGATTAGTTCAATACAAATGACTTTAAACGATATTTAGCGGAATTTTCACCATTTTTTACCAAATTTTTTTTCTATTTTTTGTATTCACCCAAATGTATTGTAAACACGTGTTTTAGATGTAAAATAATGTGAACTTAACATTAAAAATATAAAAAGTATGATTAGTTTAATAGAAATGACTTAAGACGATATTTAGCGGATTCATCACCTGTATTTCAAAATTTTTTTACGACCTTTTATATTCACCCAAATGTATTGTAAAGACGTGTTTTAGATGTAAAATTATGTGAACTTAACGATAAAAATATAAAAAGTATGATTAGTTCAATACAAATGACTTTAAACGATATTTAGCGGAATTATCACCATTTTTTACCCAATTTTTTCCCAAATTTTTTTTCTATTTTTTGTATTCACCCAAATGTATTGTAAACACGTGTTTTAGATGTAAAATAATGTGAACTTAACGTTAAAAATATAAAAAGTATGATTAGTTTAATAGAAATGACTTCAGACGATATTTAGCGGATTCATCACCTGTATTTCAAAATTTTTTTACGACCTTTTATATTCACCCAAATGTATTGTAAAGACGTGTTTTAGATGTAAAATAACGTGAACTTAACGATAAAAATATAAAAAGTATGATTAGTTCAATACAAATGACTTTAAACGATATTTAGCGGAATTATTACCATTTTTTACCCAATTTTATCCCAAATTTTTTTTCTATTTTTTGTATTCACCCAAATGTATTGTAAATACGTGTTTTAGATGTAAAATAATGTGAACTTAACGATAAAAATATAAAAAGTATGATTAGTTCAATACAAATGACTTTAAACGATATTTAGCGGAATTATCACCATTTTTTACCAAATTTTTTTTCTATTTTTTGTATTCACCCAAATGTATTGTAAACACGTGTTTTAGATGTAAAATAATGTGAACTTAACGTTAAAAATATAAAAAGCATGATTAGTTTAATAGAAATGACTAAAGACGATATTTAGCGGATTCATCACCTGTATTTCAAAATTTTTTTACGACCTTTTATATTCACCCAAATGTATTGTAAAGACGAGTTTTAGATGTAAAATAATGTGAACTTAACGATAAAAATATAAAAAGTATGATTAGTTCCATACAAATGACATTAAACGATATTTAGCGGAATTATCACCATTTTTTACCCAATTTTTTTTCTATTTTTTGTATTCACCCAAATGTATTGTAAACACGTGTTTTAGATGTAAAATAATGTGAACTTAACGTTAAAAATATAAAAAGTATGATTAGTTCAATACAAATGACATTAAACGATATTTAGCGGAATTATCACCATTTTTTACCAAATTTTTTCCCAAATTTTTTTTCTATTTTTTGTATTCACCCAAATGTATTGTAAATACGTGTTTTAGATGTAAAATAATGTGAACTTAACGATAAAAATATAAAAAGTATGATTAGTTCAATACAAATGACTTTAAACGATATTTAGCGGAATTATCACCATTTTTTACCCAATTTTTTCCCAAATTTTTTTTCTATTTTTTGTATTCACCCAAATGTATTGTAAACACGTGTTTGAGATGTAAAATAATGTGAACTTAACGTTAAAAATATAAAAAGTATGATTAGTTTAATAGAAATGACTTCAGACGATATTTAGCGGATTCATCACCTGTATTTCAAAATTTTTTTACGACCTTTTATAATCACCCAAATGTATTGTAAAGACGTGTTTTAGATGTAAAATAATGTGAACTTAACGATAAAAATATAAAAAGTATGATTAGTTCAATACAAATGACTTTAAACGATATTTAGCGGAATTATCACCATTTTTTACCCAATTTTATCCCAAATTTTTTTTCTATTTTTTGTATTCACCCAAATGTATTGTAAATACGTGTTTTAGATGTAAAATAATGTGAACTTAACGATAAAAATATAAAAAGTATGATTAGTTCAATACAAATGACTTTAAACGATATTTAGCGGAATTATCACCATTTTTTACCAAATTTTTTTTCTATTTTTTGTATTCACCCAAATGTATTGTAAACACGTGTTTTAGATGTAAAATAATGTGAACTTAACGTTAAAAATATAAAAAGCATGATTAGTTTAATAGAAATGACTTAAGACGATATTTAGCGGATTCATCACCTGAATTTCAAAATTTTTTTACGACCTTTTATATTCACCCAAATGTATTGTAAAGACGAGTTTTAGATGTAAAATAATGTGAACTTAACGATAAAAATATAAAAAGTATGATTAGTTCAATACAAATGACTTTAAACGATATTTAGCGGAATTATCACCATTTTTTACCAAATTTTTTTTCTATTTTTTGTATTCACCCAAATGTATTGTAAACACGTGTTTTAGATGTAAAATAATGTGAACTTAACGTTAAAAATATAAAAAGCATGATTAGTTTAATAGAAATGACTAAAGACGATATTTAGCGGATTCATCACCTGTATTTCAAAATTTTTTTACGACCTTTTATATTCACCCAAATGTATTGTAAAGACGAGTTTTAGATGTAAAATAATGTGACCTTAACGATAAAAATATAAAAAGTATGATTAGTTCAATACAAATGACATTAAACGATATTTAGCGGAATTATCACCATTTTTTACCCAATTTTTTTTCTATTTTTTGTGTTCACCCAAATGTATTGTAAACACGTGTTTTAGATGTAAAATAATGTGAACTTAACGTTAAAAATATAAAAAGTATGATTAGTTCAATACAAATGACATTAAACGATATTTAGCGGAATTATCACCATTTTTTACCAAATTTTTTCCCAAATTTTTTTTCTATTTTTTGTATTCACCCAAATGTATTGTAAATACGTGTTTTAGATGTAAAATAATGTGAACTTAACGTTAAAAATATAAAAAGCATGATTAGTTTAATAGAAATGACTTCAGACGATATTTAGCGGATTCATCACCTGTATTTCAAAATTTTTTTACGACCTTTTATATTCACCCAAATGTATTGTAAAGACGAGTTTTAGATGTAAAATAATGTGAACTTAACGATAAAAATATAAAAAGTATGATTAGTTCAATACAAATGACTTTAAACGATATTTAGCGGAATTATCACCATTTTTTACCAAATTTTTTCCCAAATTTTTTTTCTATTTTTTGTATTCACCCAAATGTATTGTAAATACGTGTTTTAGATGTAAAATAATGTGAACATAACGATAAAAATATAAAAAGTATGATTAGTTCAATACAAATGACTTTAAACGATATTTAGCGGAATTATCACCATTTTTTACCCAATTTTTTCCCAAATTTTTTTTCTATTTTTTGTATTCATCCAAATGTATTGTAAACACGTGTTTTAGATGTAAAATAATTTGAACTTAACGATAAAAATATAAAAAGTATGATTAGTTCAATACAAATGACTTTAAACGATATTTAGCGGAATTATCACCATTTTTTACCCAATTTTTTTTCTATTTTTTGTATTCACCCAAATGTATTGTAAACACGTGTTTTAGATGTAAAATAATGTGAACTTAACGTTAAAAATATAAAAAGTATGATTAGTTTAATAGAAATGACTTAAGACGATATTTAGCGGATTCATCACCTGTATTTCAAAATTTTTTTACGACCTTTTATATTCACCCAAATGTATTGTAAAGACGTGTTTTAGATGTAAAATAATGTGAAATTAACGATAAAAATATAAAAAGTATGATTAGTTCAATACAAATGACTTTAAACGATATTTAGCGGAATTATCACCATTTTTTACCCAATTTTTTCCCAAATTTTTTTTCTATTTTTTGTATTCACCCAAATGTATTGTAAATACGTGTTTTAGATGTAAAATAATGTGAACTTAACGATAAAAATATAAAAAGTATGATTAGTTCAATACAAATGACTTTAAACGATATTTAGCGGAATTATCACCATTTTTTACCAAATTTTTTCCCAAATTTTTTTTCTATTTTTTGTATTCACCCAAATGTATTGTAAATACGTGTTTTAGATGTAAAATAATGTGAACTTAACGTTAAAAATATAAAAAGTATGATTAGTTTAATAGAAATGACTTAAGACGATATTTAGCGGATTCATCACCTGTATTTCAAAATTTTTTTACGACCTTTTATATTCACCCAAATGTATTGTAAAGACGAGTTTTAGATGTAAAATAATGTGAACTTAACGATAAAAATATAAAAAGTATGATTAGTTCAATACAAATGACATTAAACGATATTTAGCGGAATTATCACCATTTTTTACCCAATTTTTTTTCTATTTTTTGTATTCACCCAAATGTATTGTAAACACGTGTTTTAGATGTAAAATAATGTGAACTTAACGTTAAAAATATAAAAAGTATGATTAGTTCAATACAAATGACATTAAACGATATTTAGCGGAATTATCACCATTTTTTACCAAATTTTTTCCCAAATTTTTTTTCTATTTTTTGTATTCACCCAAATGTATTGTAAATACGTGTTTTAGATGTAAAATAATGTGAACTTAACGATAAAAATATAAAAAGTATGATTAGTTCAATACAAATGACTTTAAACGATATTTAGCGGAATTATCACCATTTTTTACCCAATTTTTTCCCAAATTTTTTTTCTATTTTTTGTATTCACCCAAATGTATTGTAAATACGTGTTTTAGATGTAAAATAATGTGAACTTAACGATAAAAATATAAAAAGTATGATTAGTTCAATACAAATGACTTTAAACGATATTTAGCGGAATTATCACCATTTTTTACCAAATTTTTTTTCTATTTTTTGTATTCACCCAAATGTATTGTAAACACGTGTTTTAGATGTAAAATAATGTGAACTTAACGTTAAAAATATAAAAAGCATGATTAGTTTAATAGAAATGACTAAAGACGATATTTAGCGGATTCATCACCTGTATTTCAAAATTTTTTTACGACCTTTTATATTCACCCAAATGTATTGTAAAGACGAGTTTTAGATGTAAAATAATGTGACCTTAACGATAAAAATATAAAAAGTATGATTAGTTCAATACAAATGACATTAAACGATATTTAGCGGAATTATCACCATTTTTTGACCAATTTTTTTTCTATTTTTTGTATTCACCCAAATGTATTGTAAACACGTGTTTTAGATGTAAAATAATGTGAACTTAACGTTAAAAATATAAAAAGTATGATTAGTTCAATACAAATGACATTAAACGATATTTAGCGGAATTATCACCATTTTTTACCAAATTTTTTCCCAAATTTTTTTTCTATTTTTTGTATTCACCCAAATGTATTGTAAATACGTGTTTTAGATGTAAAATAATGTGAACTTAACGTTAAAAATATAAAAAGCATGATTAGTTTAATAGAAATGACTTCAGACGATATTTAGCGGATTCATCACCTGTATTTCAAAATTTTTTTACGACCTTTTATATTCACCCAAATGTATTGTAAAGACGAGTTTTAGATGTAAAATAATGTGAACTTAACGATAAAAATATAAAAAGTATGATTAGTTCAATACAAATGACTTTAAACGATATTAAGCGGAATTATCACCATTTTTTACCAAATTTTTTCCCAAATTTTTTTTCTATTTTTTGTATTCACCCAAATGTATTGTAAATACGTGTTTTAGATGTAAAATAATGTGAACATAACGATAAAAATATAAAAAGTATGATTAGTTCAATAAAAATGACTTTAAACGATATTTAGCGGAATTATCACCATTTTTTACCCAATTTTTTCCCAAATTTTTTTTCTATTTTTTGTATTCATCCAAATGTATTGTAAACACGTGTTTTAGATGTAAAATAATTTGAACTTAACGATAAAAATATAAAAAGTATGATTAGTTCAATACAAATGACTTTAAACGATATTTAGCGGAATTATCACCATTTTTTACCCAATTTTTTTTCTATTTTTTGTATTCACCCAAATGTATTGTAAACACGTGTTTTAGATGTAAAATAATGTGAACTTAACGTTAAAAATATAAAAAGTATGATTAGTTTAATAGAAATGACTTAAGACGATATTTAGCGGATTCATCACCTGTATTTCAAAATTTTTTTACGACCTTTTATATTCACCCAAATGTATTGTAAAGACGTGTTTTAGATGTAAAATAATGTGAAATTAACGATAAAAATATAAAAAGTATGATTAGTTCAATACAAATGACTTTAAACGATATTTAGCGGAATTATCACCATTTTTTACCCAATTTTTTCCCAAATTTTTTTTCTATTTTTTGTATTCACCCAAATGTATTGTAAATACGTGTTTTAGATGTAAAATAATGTGAACTTAACGATAAAAATATAAAAAGTATGATTAGTTCAATACAAATGACTTTAAACGATATTTAGCGGAATTATCACCATTTTTTACCAAATTTTTTCCCAAATTTTTTTTCTATTTTTTGTATTCACCCAAATGTATTGTAAATACGTGTTTTAGATGTAAAATAATGTGAACTTAACGTTAAAAATATAAAAAGTATGATTAGTTTAATAGAAATGACTTAAGACGATATTTAGCGGATTCATCACCTGTATTTCAAAATTTTTTTACGACCTTTTATATTCACCCAAAGGTATTGTAAAGACGTGTTTTAGATGTAAAATAATGTGAACTTAACGATAAAAATATAAAAAGTATGATTAGTTCAATACAAATGACTTTAAACGATATTTAGCGGAATTTTCACCATTTTTTACCAAATTTTTTTTCTATTTTTTGTATTCACCCAAATGTATTGTAAACACGTGTTTTAGATGTAAAATAATGTGAACTTAACATTAAAAATATAAAAAGTATGATTAGTTTAATAGAAATGACTTAAGACGATATTTAGCGGATTCATCACCTGTATTTCAAAATTTTTTTACGACCTTTTATATTCACCCAAATGTATTGTAAAGACGTGTTTTAGATGTAAAATTATGTGAACTTAACGATAAAAATATAAAAAGTATGATTAGTTCAATACAAATGACTTTAAACGATATTTAGCGGAATTATCACCATTTTTTACCCAATTTTTTCCCAAATTTTTTTTCTATTTTTTGTATTCACCCAAATGTATTGTAAACACGTGTTTTAGATGTAAAATAATGTGAACTTAACGTTAAAAATATAAAAAGTATGATTAGTTTAATAGAAATGACTTCAGACGATATTTAGCGGATTCATCACCTGTATTTCAAAATTTTTTTACGACCTTTTATATTCACCCAAATGTATTGTAAAGACGTGTTTTAGATGTAAAATAACGTGAACTTAACGATAAAAATATAAAAAGTATGATTAGTTCAATACAAATGACTTTAAATGATATTTAGCGGAATTATCACCATTTTTTACCCAATTTTTTCCCCAATTTTTTTTCTATTTTTTGTATTCACCCAAATGTATTGTAAATACGTGTTTTAGATGTAAAATAATGTGAACTTAACGATAAAAATATAAAAAGTATGATTAGTTCAATACAAATGACTTTAAACGATATTTAGCGGAATTATCACCATTTTTTACCAAATTTTTTCCCAAATTTTTTTTCTATTTTTTGTATTCACCCAAATGTATTGTAAATACGTGTTTTAGATGTAAAATAATGTGAACTTAACGATAAAAATATAAAAAGTATGATTAGTTTAATACAAATGACTTTAAACGATATTTAGCGGAATTATCACCATTTTTTACCAAATTTTTTTTCTATTTTTTGTATTCACCCAAATGTATTGTAAACACGTGTTTTAGATGTAAAATAATGTGAACTTAACGTTAAAAATATAAAAAGTATGATTAGTTTAATAGAAATGATTTAAGACGATATTTAGCGGATTCATCACCTGTATTTCAAAATTTTTTTACGACCTTTTATATTCACCCAAATGTATTGTAAAGACGTGTTTTAGATGTAAAATAATGTGAACTTAACGATAAAAATATAAAAAGTATGATTAGTTCAATACAAATGACTTTAAACGATATTTAGCGGAATTATCACCATTTTTTACCAAATTTTTTCCCAAATTTTTTTTCTATTTTTTGTATTCACCCAAATGTATTGAAAATACGTGTTTTAGATGTAAAATAATGTGAACTTAACGATAAAAATATAAAAAGTATGATTAGTTCAATACAAATGACTTTGAACGATATTTAGCGGAATTATCACCATTTTTTAACCAATTTTTCTCCCAAATTTTTTTTCTATTTTTTGTATTCATCCAAATGTATTGTAAACACGTGTTTTAGATGTAAAATAATGTGAACTTAACGTTAAAAATATAAAAAGTATGATTAGTTTAATAGAAATGACTTAAGACGATATTTAGCGGTTTCATCACCTGTATTTCAAAATTTTTTTACGAATTTTTATATTCACCCAAATGTATTGTAAAGACGTGTTTTAGATGTAAAATAATGTGAACTTAACGATAAAAATATAAAAAGTATGATTAGTTCAATACAAATGACTTTAAACGATATTTAGCGGAATTATCACCATTTTTTACCCAATTTTTTTTCTATTTTTTGTATTCACCCAAATGTATTGTAAACACGTGTTTTAGATGTAAAATAATGTGAACTTAACGTTAAAAATATAAAAAGTATGATTAGTTTAATAGAAATGACTTAAGACGATATTTAGCGGATTCATCACCTGTATTTCAAAATTTTTTTACGACCTTTTATATTCACCCAAAGGTATTGTAAAGACGTGTTTTAGATGTAAAATAATGTGAACTTAACGATAAAAATATAAAAAGTATGATTAGTTCAATACAAATGACTTTAAACGATATTTAGCGGAATTTTCACCATTTTTTACCAAATTTTTTTTCTATTTTTTGTATTCACCCAAATGTATTGTAAACACGTGTTTTAGATGTAAAATAATGTGAACTTAACGATAAAAATATAAAAAGTATGATTAGTTCAATACAAATGACTTTAAACGATATTTAGCGGAATTATCACCATTTTTTACCCAATTTTTTCCCAAATTTTTTTTCTATTTTTTGTATTCACCCAAATGTATTGTAAATACGTGTTTTAGATGTAAAATAATGTGAACTTAACGATAAAAATATAAAAAGTATGATTAGTTCAATACAAATGACTTTAAACGATATTTAGCGGAATTATCACCATTTTTTACCCAATTTTTTCCCAAATTTTTTTTCTATTTTTTGTATTCACCCAAATGTATTGTAAATACGTGTTTTAGATGTAAAATAATGTGATCTTAACGATAAAAATATAAAAAGTATGATTAGTTCAATACAAATGACTTTAAACGATATTTAGCGGAATTATCACCATTTTTTACCAAATTTTTTTTCTATTTTTTGTATTCACCCAAATGTATTGTAAACACGTGTTTTAGATGTAAAATAATGTGAACTTAACGTTAAAAATATAAAAAGTATGATTAGTTTAATAGAAATGACTTAAGACGATATTTAGCGGATTCATCACCTGTATTTCAAAATTTTTTTACGACCTTTTATATTCACCCAAATGTATTGTAAAGACGTGTTTTAGATGTAAAATAATGTGAACTTAACGATAAAAATATAAAAAGTATGATTAGTTCAATACAAATGACTTTAAACGATATTTAGCGGAATTATCACCATTTTTTACCAAATTTTTTCCCAAATTTTTTTTCTATTTTTTGTATTCACCCAAATGTATTGAAAATACGTGTTTTAGATGTAAAATAATGTGAACTTAACGATAAAAATATAAAAAGTATGATTAGTTCAATACAAATGACTTTGAACGATATTTAGCGGAATTATCACCATTTTTTAACCAATTTTTCTCCCAAATTTTTTTTCTATTTTTTGTATTCATCCAAATGTATTGTAAACACGTGTTTTAGATGTAAAATAATATGAACTTAACGTTAAAAATATAAAAAGTATGATTAGTTTAATAGAAATGACTTAAGACGATATTTAGCGGTTTCATCACCTGTATTTCAAAATTTTTTTACGAATTTTTATATTCACCCAAATGTATTGTAAAGACGTGTTTTAGATGTAAAATAATGTGAACTTAACGATAAAAATATAAAAAGTATGATTAGTTCAATACAAATGACTTTAAACGAAATTTAGCGGAATTATCACCATTTTTTACCAAATTTTTTCCTAAATTTTTTTTCTATTTTTTGTATTCACCCAAATGTATTGTAAATACTTTTTTTATATGTAAAATAATGTGAACTTAACGATAAAAATATAAAAAGTATGATTAGTTCAATACAAATGACTTTAAACGATATTTAGCGGAATTATCACCATTTTTTACCCAATTTTTTTTCTATTTTTTGTATTCACCCAAATGTATTGTAAACACGTGTTTTAGATGTAAAATAATGTGAACTTAACGTTAAAAATATAAAAAGTATGATTAGTTTAATAGAAATGACTTAAGACGATATTTAGCGGATTCATCACCTGTATTTCAAAATTTTTTTACGACCTTTTATATTCACCCAAATGTATTGTAAAGACGTGTTTTAGATGTAAAATAATGTGAAATTAACGATAAAAATATAAAAAGTATGATTAGTTCAATACAAATGACTTTAAACGATATTTAGCGGAATTATCACCATTTTTTACCCAATTTTTTCCCAAATTTTTTTTCTATTTTTTGTATTCACCCAAATGTATTGTAAATACGTGTTTTAGATGTAAAATAATGTGAACTTAACGTTAAAAATATAAAAAGTATGATTAGTTTAATAGAAATGACTTAAGACGATATTTAGCGGATTCATCACCTGTATTTCAAAATTTTTTTACGACCTTTTATATTCACCCAAAGGTATTGTAAAGACGTGTTTTAGATGTAAAATAATGTGAACTTAACGATAAAAATATAAAAAGTATGATTAGTTCAATACAAATGACTTTAAACGATATTTAGCGGAATTTTCACCATTTTTTACCAAATTTTTTTTCTATTTTTTGTATTCACCCAAATGTATTGTAAACACGTGTTTTAGATGTAAAATAATGTGAACTTAACGATAAAAATATAAAAAGTATGATTAGTTCAATACAAATGACTTTAAACGATATTTAGCGGAATTATCACCATTTTTTACCCAATTTTTTCCCAAATTTTTTTTCTATTTTTTGTATTCACCCAAATGTATTGTAAATACGTGTTTTAGATGTAAAATAATGTGAACTTAACGATAAAAATATAAAAAGTATGATTAGTTCAATACAAATGACTTTAAACGATATTTAGCGGAATTATCACCATTTTTTACCCAATTTTTTCCCAAATTTTTTTTCTATTTTTTGTATTCACCCAAATGTATTGTAAATACGTGTTTTAGATGTAAAATAATGTGAACTTAACGATAAAAATATAAAAAGTATGATTAGTTCAATACAAATGACTTTAAACGATATTTAGCGGAATTATCACCATTTTTTACCAAATTTTTTTTCTATTTTTTGTATTCATCCAAATGTATTGTAAACACGTGTTTTAGATGTAAAATAATGTGAACTTAACGTTAAAAATATAAAAAGTATGATTAGTTTAATAGAAATGACTTAAGACGATATTTAGCGGATTCATCACCTGTATTTCAAAATTTTTTTACGACCTTTTATATTCACCCAAATGTATTGTAAAGACGTGTTTTAGATGTAAAATTATGTGAACTTAACGATAAAAATATAAAAAGTATGATTAGTTCAATACAAATGACTTTAAACGTTATTTAGCGGAATTATCACCATTTTTTACCAAATTTTTTTTCTATTTTTTGTATTCACCCAAATGTATTGTAAACACGTGTTTTAGATGTAAAACAATGTGAACTTAACGTTAAAAATATAAAAAGTATGATTAGTTTAATAGAAATGACTTAAGACGATATTTAGCGGATTCATCACCTGTATTTCAAAATTTTATTACGACCTTTTATATTCACCCAAAGGTATTGTAAAGACGTGTTTTAGATGTAAAATAATGTGAACTTAACGATAAAAATATAAAAAGTATGATTAGTTCAATACAAATGACTTTAAACGATATTTAGAGGAATTTTCACCATTTTTTACCAAATTTTTTTTCTATTTTTTGTATTCACCCAAATGTATTGTAAACACGTGTTTTAGATGTAAAATAATGTGAACTTAACGTTAAAAATATAAAAAGTATGATTAGTTTAATAGAAATGACTTAAGACGATATTTAGCGGATTCATCACCTGTATTTCAAAATTTTTTTACGACCTTTTATATTCACCCAAATGTATTGTAAAGACGTGTTTTAGATGTAAAATTATGTGAACTTAACGATAAAAATATAAAAAGTATGATTAGTTCAATACAAATGACTTTAAACGATATTTAGCGGAATTATCACCATTTTTTACCCAATTTTTTCCCAAATTTTTTTTCTATTTTTTGTATTCACCCAAATGTATTGTAATTACGTGTTTTAGATGTAAAATAATGTGAACTTAACGATAAAAATATAAAAAGTATGATTAGTTCAATACAAATGACTTTAAACGATATTTAGCGGAATTATCACCATTTTTTACCAAATTTTTTTTCTATGTTTGTATTCACCCAAATGTATTGTAAACACGTGTTTTAGATGTAAAATAATGTGAACTTAACGTTAAAAATATAAAAAGTATGATTAGTTTAATAGAAATGACTTAAGACGATATTTAGCGGATTCATCACCTGTATTTCAAAATTTTTTTACGACCTTTTATATTCACCCAAATGTATTGTAAAGACGTGTTTTAGATGTAAAATAACGTGAACTTAACGATAAAAATATAAAAAGTATGATTAGTTCAATACAAACGACTTTAAACGATATTTAGCGGAATTATCACCATTTTTTACCCAATATTTTCCCAAAATTTTTTTCTATTTTTTGTATTCACCCAAATGTATTGTAAATACGTGTTTTAGATGAAAAATAATGTGAACTTAACGATAAAAATATAAAAAGTATGATTAGTTCAATACAAATGACTTTAAACGAAATTTAGCGGAATTATCACCATTTTTTACCAAATTTTTTCCCAAATTTTTTTTCTATTTTTTGTATTCACCCAAATGTATTGTAAATACGTGTTTTATATGTAAAATAATGTGAACTTAACGATAAAAATATAAAAAGTATGATTAGTTCAATACAAATGACTTTAAACGATATTTAGCGGAATTATCACCATTTTTTACCAAATTTTTTCCCAAATTTTTTTTCTATTTTTTGTATTCACCCAAATGTATTGTAAACACGTGTTTTAGATGTAAAACAATGTGAACTTAACGTTAAAAATATAAAAAGTATGATTAGTTTAATAGAAATGACTTAAGACGATATTTAGCGGATTCATCACCTGTATTTCAAAATTTTTTTACGACCTTTTATATTCACCCAAAGGTATTGTAAATACGTGTTTTAGATGTAAAATAATGTGAACTTAACGATAAAAATATAAAAAGTATGATTAGTTCAATACAAATGACTTTAAACGATATTTAGCGGAATTATCACCATTTTTTACCAAATTTTTTTTCTATTTTTTGTATTCACCCAAATGTATTGTAAACACGTGTTTTAGATGTAAAATAATGTGAACTTAACGTTAAAAATATAAAAAGTATGATTAGTTTAATAGAAATGACTTAAGACGATATTTAGCGGATTCATCACCTGTATTTCAAAATTTTTTTACGACCTTTTATATTCACCCAAATGTATTGTAAAGACGTGTTTTAGATGTAAAATTATGTGAACTTAACGATAAAAATATAAAAAGTATGATTAGTTCAATACAAATGACTTTAAACGTTATTTAGCGGAATTATCACCATTTTTTACCAAATTTTTTTTCTATTTTTTGTATTCACCCAAATGTATTTTAAACACGTGTTTTAGATGTAAAACAATGTGAACTTAACGTTAAAAATATAAAAAGTATGATTAGTTTAATAGAAATGACTTAAGACGATATTTAGCGGATTCATCACCTGTATTTCAAAATTTTATTACGACCTTTTATATTCACCCAAAGGTATTGTAAAGACGTGTTTTAGATGTAAAATAATGTGAACTTAACGATAAAAATATAAAAAGTATGATTAGTTCAATACAAATGACTTTAAACGATATTTAGAGGAATTTTCACCATTTTTTACCAAATTTTTTTTCTATTTTTTGTATTCACCCAAATGTATTGTAAACACGTGTTTTAGATGTAAAATAATGTGAACTTAACGTTAAAAATATAAAAAGTATGATTAGTTTAATAGAAATGACTTAAGACGATATTTAGCGGATTCATCACCTGTATTTCAAAATTTTTTTACGACCTTTTATATTCACCCAAATGTATTGTAAAGACGTGTTTTAGATGTAAAATTATGTGAACTTAACGATAAAAATATAAAAAGTATGATTAGTTCAATACAAATGACTTTAAACGATATTTAGCGGAATTATCACCATTTTTTACCCAATTTTTTCCCAAATTTTTTTTCTATTTTTTGTATTCACCCAAATGTATTGTAAATACGTGTTTTAGATGTAAAATAATGTGAACTTAACGATAAAAATATAAAAAGTATGATTAGTTCAATACAAATGACTTTAAACGATATTTAGCGGAATTATCACCATTTTTTACCAAATTTTTTTTCTATGTTTGTATTCACCCAAATGTATTGTAAACACGTGTTTTAGATGTAAAATAATGTGAACTTAACGTTAAAAATATAAAAAGTATGATTAGTTTAATAGAAATGACTTAAGACGATATTTAGCGGATTCATCACCTGTATTTCAAAATTTTTTTACGACCTTTTATATTCACCCAAATGTATTGTAAAGACGTGTTTTAGATGTAAAATAACGTGAACTTAACGATAAAAATATAAAAAGTATGATTAGTTCAATACAAATGACTTTAAACGATATTTAGCGGAATTATCACCATTTTTTACCCAATATTTTCCCAAAATTTTTTTCTATTTTTTGTATTCACCCAAATGTATTGTAAATACGTGTTTTAGATGTAAAATAATGTGAACTTAACGATAAAAATATAAAAAGTATGATTAGTTCAATACAAATGACTTTAAACGAAATTTAGTGGAATTATCACCATTTTTTACCAAATTTTTTCCCAAATTTTTTTTCTATTTTTTGTATTCACCCAAATGTATTGTAAATACGTGTTTTATATGTAAAATAATGTGAACTTAACGATAAAAATATAAAAAGTATGATTAGTTCAATACAAATGACTTTAAACGATATTTAGCGGAATTATCACCATTTTTTACCAAATTTTTTCCCAAATTTTTTTTCTATTTTTTGTATTCACCCAAATGTATTGTAAACACGTGTTTTAGATGTAAAATAATGTGAACTTAACGATAAAAATATAAAAAGTATGATTAGTTCAATACAAATGACTTTAAACGATATTTAGCGGAATTTTCACCATTTTTTACCAAATTTTTTTTCTATTTTTTGTATTCACCCAAATGTATTGTAAACACGTGTTTTAGATGTAAAATAATGTGAACTTAACGATAAAAATATAAAAAGTATGATTAGTTCAATACAAATGACTTTAAACGATATTTAGCGGAATTATCACCATTTTTTACCCAATTTTTTCCCAAATTTTTTTTCTATTTTTTGTATTCACCCAAATGTATTGTAAATACGTGTTTTAGATGTAAAATAATGTGAACTTAACGATAAAAATATAAAAAGTATGATTAGTTCAATACAAATGACTTTAAACGATATTTAGCGGAATTATCACCATTTTTTACCCAATTTTTTCCCAAATTTTTTTTCTATTTTTTGTATTCACCCAAATGTATTGTAAATACGTGTTTTAGATGTAAAATAATGTGAACTTAACGATAAAAATATAAAAAGTATGATTAGTTCAATACAAATGACTTTAAACGATATTTAGCGGAATTATCACCATTTTTTACCAAATTTTTTTTCTATTTTTTGTATTCACCCAAATGTATTGTAAACACGTGTTTTAGATGTAAAATAATGTGAACTTAACGTTAAAAATATAAAAAGTATGATTAGTTTAATAGAAATGACTTAAGACGATATTTAGCGGATTCATCACCTGTATTTCAAAATTTTTTTACGACCTTTTATATTCACCCAAATGTATTGTAAAGACGTGTTTTAGATGTAAAATTATGTGAACTTAACGATAAAAATATAAAAAGTATGATTAGTTCAATACAAATGACTTTAAACGTTATTTAGCGGAATTATCACCATTTTTTACCAAATTTTTTTTCTATTTTTTGTATTCACCCAAATGTATTGTAAACACGTGTTTTAGATGTAAAACAATGTGAACTTAACGTTAAAAATATAAAAAGTATGATTAGTTTAATAGAAATGACTTAAGACGATATTTAGCGGATTCATCACCTGTATTTCAAAATTTTATTACGACCTTTTATATTCACCCAAAGGTATTGTAAAGACGTGTTTTAGATGTAAAATAATGTGAACTTAACGATAAAAATATAAAAAGTATGATTAGTTCAATACAAATGACTTTAAACGATATTTAGAGGAATTTTCACCATTTTTTACCAAATTTTTTTTCTATTTTTTGTATTCACCCAAATGTATTGTAAACACGTGTTTTAGATGTAAAATAATGTGAACTTAACGTTAAAAATATAAAAAGTATGATTAGTTTAATAGAAATGACTTAAGACGATATTTAGCGGATTCATCACCTGTATTTCAAAATTTTTTTACGACCTTTTATATTCACCCAAATGTATTGTAAAGACGTGTTTTAGATGTAAAATTATGTGAACTTAACGATAAAAATATAAAAAGTATGATTAGTTCAATACAAATGACTTTAAACGATATTTAGCGGAATTATCACCATTTTTTACCCAATTTTTTCCCAAATTTTTTTTCTATTTTTTGTATTCACCCAAATGTATTGTAATTACGTGTTTTAGATGTAAAATAATGTGAACTTAACGATAAAAATATAAAAAGTATGATTAGTTCAATACAAATGACTTTAAACGATATTTAGCGGAATTATCACCATTTTTTACCAAATTTTTTTTCTATGTTTGTATTCACCCAAATGTATTGTAAACACGTGTTTTAGATGTAAAATAATGTGAACTTAACGTTAAAAATATAAAAAGTATGATTAGTTTAATAGAAATGACTTAAGACGATATTTAGCGGATTCATCACCTGTATTTCAAAATTTTTTTACGACCTTTTATATTCACCCAAATGTATTGTAAAGACGTGTTTTAGATGTAAAATAACGTGAACTTAACGATAAAAATATAAAAAGTATGATTAGTTCAATACAAACGACTTTAAACGATATTTAGCGGAATTATCACCATTTTTTACCCAATATTTTCCCAAAATTTTTTTCTATTTTTTGTATTCACCCAAATGTATTGTAAATACGTGTTTTAGATGAAAAATAATGTGAACTTAACGATAAAAATATAAAAAGTATGATTAGTTCAATACAAATGACTTTAAACGAAATTTAGCGGAATTATCACCATTTTTTACCAAATTTTTTCCCAAATTTTTTTTCTATTTTTTGTATTCACCCAAATGTATTGTAAATACGTGTTTTATATGTAAAATAATGTGAACTTAACGATAAAAATATAAAAAGTATGATTAGTTCAATACAAATGACTTTAAACGATATTTAGCGGAATTATCACCATTTTTTACCAAATTTTTTCCCAAATTTTTTTTCTATTTTTTGTATTCACCCAAATGTATTGTAAACACGTGTTTTAGATGTAAAACAATGTGAACTTAACGTTAAAAATATAAAAAGTATGATTAGTTTAATAGAAATGACTTAAGACGATATTTAGCGGATTCATCACCTGTATTTCAAAATTTTTTTACGACCTTTTATATTCACCCAAAGGTATTGTAAATACGTGTTTTAGATGTAAAATAATGTGAACTTAACGATAAAAATATAAAAAGTATGATTAGTTCAATACAAATGACTTTAAACGATATTTAGCGGAATTATCACCATTTTTTACCAAATTTTTTTTCTATTTTTTGTATTCACCCAAATGTATTGTAAACACGTGTTTTAGATGTAAAATAATGTGAACTTAACGTTAAAAATATAAAAAGTATGATTAGTTTAATAGAAATGACTTAAGACGATATTTAGCGGATTCATCACCTGTATTTCAAAATTTTTTTACGACCTTTTATATTCACCCAAATGTATTGTAAAGACGTGTTTTAGATGTAAAATTATGTGAACTTAACGATAAAAATATAAAAAGTATGATTAGTTCAATACAAATGACTTTAAACGTTATTTAGCGGAATTATCACCATTTTTTACCAAATTTTTTTTCTATTTTTTGTATTCACCCAAATGTATTTTAAACACGTGTTTTAGATGTAAAACAATGTGAACTTAACGTTAAAAATATAAAAAGTATGATTAGTTTAATAGAAATGACTTAAGACGATATTTAGCGGATTCATCACCTGTATTTCAAAATTTTATTACGACCTTTTATATTCACCCAAAGGTATTGTAAAGACGTGTTTTAGATGTAAAATAATGTGAACTTAACGATAAAAATATAAAAAGTATGATTAGTTCAATACAAATGACTTTAAACGATATTTAGAGGAATTTTCACCATTTTTTACCAAATTTTTTTTCTATTTTTTGTATTCACCCAAATGTATTGTAAACACGTGTTTTAGATGTAAAATAATGTGAACTTAACGTTAAAAATATAAAAAGTATGATTAGTTTAATAGAAATGACTTAAGACGATATTTAGCGGATTCATCACCTGTATTTCAAAATTTTTTTACGACCTTTTATATTCACCCAAATGTATTGTAAAGACGTGTTTTAGATGTAAAATTATGTGAACTTAACGATAAAAATATAAAAAGTATGATTAGTTCAATACAAATGACTTTAAACGATATTTAGCGGAATTATCACCATTTTTTACCCAATTTTTTCCCAAATTTTTTTTCTATTTTTTGTATTCGCCCAAATGTATTGTAAATACGTGTTTTAGATGTAAAATAATGTGAACTTAACGATAAAAATATAAAAAGTATGATTAGTTCAATACAAATGACTTTAAACGATATTTAGCGGAATTATCACCATTTTTTACCAAATTTTTTTTCTATGTTTGTATTCACCCAAATGTATTGTAAACACGTGTTTTAGATGTAAAATAATGTGAACTTAACGTTAAAAATATAAAAAGTATGATTAGTTTAATAGAAATGACTTAAGACGATATTTAGCGGATTCATCACCTGTATTTCAAAATTTTTTTACGACCTTTTATATTCACCCAAATGTATTGTAAAGACGTGTTTTAGATGTAAAATAACGTGAACTTAACGATAAAAATATAAAAAGTATGATTAGTTCAATACAAATGACTTTAAACGATATTTAGCGGAATTATCACCATTTTTTACCCAATATTTTCCCAAAATTTTTTTCTATTTTTTGTATTCACCCAAATGTATTGTAAATACGTGTTTTAGATGTAAAATAATGTGAACTTAACGATAAAAATATAAAAAGTATGATTAGTTCAATACAAATGACTTTAAACGAAATTTAGTGGAATTATCACCATTTTTTACCAAATTTTTTCCCAAATTTTTTTTCTATTTTTTGTATTCACCCAAATGTATTGTAAATACGTGTTTTATATGTAAAATAATGTGAACTTAACGATAAAAATATAAAAAGTATGATTAGTTCAATACAAATGACTTTAAACGATATTTAGCGGAATTATCACCATTTTTTACCAAATTTTTTCCCAAATTTTTTTTCTATTTTTTGTATTCACCCAAATGTATTGTAAACACGTGTTTTAGATGTAAAACAATGTGAACTTAACGTTAAAAATATAAAAAGTATGATTAGTTTAATAGAAATGACTTAAGACGATATTTAGCGGATTCATCACCTGTATTTCAAAATTTTTTTACGACCTTTTATATTCACCCAAATGTATTGTAAAGACGTGTTTTAGATGTAAAATTATGTGAACTTAACGATAAAAATATAAAAAGTATGATTAGTTCAATACAAATGACTTTAAACGATATTTAGCGGAATTATCACCATTTTTTACCCAATTTTTTCCCAAATTTTTTTTCTATTTTTTGTATTCACCCAAATGTATTGTAAACACGTGTTTTAGATGTAAAATAATGTGAACTTAACGTTAAAAATATAAAAAGTATGATTAGTTTAATAGAAATGACTTCAGACGATATTTAGCGGATTCATCACCTGTATTTCAAAATTTTTTTACGACCTTTTATATTCACCCAAATGTATTGTAAAGACGTGTTTTAGATGTAAAATAATGTGAACTTAACGATAAAAATAAAAAAAGTATGATTAGTTCAATACAAATGACTTTAAACGATATTTAGCGGAATTATCACCATTTTTTACCAAATTTTTTTTCTATTTTTTGTATTCACCCAAATGTATTGTAAAGACGTGTTTTAGATGTAAAATAATGTGAACTTAACGATAAAAATATAAAAAGTATGATTAGTTCAATACAAATGACTTTAAACGATATTTAGAGGAATTTTCACCATTTTTTACCAAATTTTTTTTCTATTTTTTGTATTCACCCAAATGTATTGTAAACACGTGTTTTAGATGTAAAATAATGTGAACTTAACGTTAAAAATATAAAAAGTATGATTAGTTTAATAGAAATGACTTAAGACGATATTTAGCGGATTCATCACCTGTATTTCAAAATTTTTTTACGACCTTTTATATTCACCCAAATGTATTGTAAAGACGTGTTTTAGATGTAAAATTATGTGAACTTAACGATAAAAATATAAAAAGTATGATTAGTTCAATACAAATGACTTTAAACGATATTTAGCGGAATTATCACCATTTTTTACCCAATTTTTTCCCAAATTTTTTTTCTATTTTTTGTATTCACCCAAATGTATTGTAATTACGTGTTTTAGATGTAAAATAATGTGAACTTAACGATAAAAATATAAAAAGTATGATTAGTTCAATACAAATGACTTTAAACGTTATTTAGCGGAATTATCACCATTTTTTACCAAATTTTTTTTCTATGTTTGTATTCACCCAAATGTATTGTAAACACGTGTTTTAGATGTAAAATAATGTGAACTTAACGTTAAAAATATAAAAAGTATGATTAGTTTAATAGAAATGACTTAAGACGATATTTAGCGGATTCATCACCTGTATTTCAAAATTTTTTTACGACCTTTTATATTCACCCAAATGTATTGTAAAGACGTGTTTTAGATGTAAAATAACGTGAACTTAACGATAAAAATATAAAAAGTATGATTAGTTCAATACAAACGACTTTAAACGATATTTAGCGGAATTATCACCATTTTTTACCCAATATTTTCCCAAAATTTTTTTCTATTTTTTGTATTCACCCAAATGTATTGTAAATACGTGTTTTAGATGAAAAATAATGTGAACTTAACGATAAAAATATAAAAAGTATGATTAGTTCAATACAAATGACTTTAAACGAAATTTAGCGGAATTATCACCATTTTTTACCAAATTTTTTCCCAAATTTTTTTTCTATTTTTTGTATTCACCCAAATGTATTGTAAATACGTGTTTTATATGTAAAATAATGTGAACTTAACGATAAAAATATAAAAAGTATGATTAGTTCAATACAAATGACTTTAAACGATATTTAGCGGAATTATCACCATTTTTTACCAAATTTTTTTTCTATTTTTTGTATTCACCCAAATGTATTGTAAACACGTGTTTTAGATGTAAAACAATGTGAACTTAACGTTAAAAATATAAAAAGTATGATTAGTTTAATAGAAATGACTTAAGACGATATTTAGCGGATTCATCACCTGTATTTCAAAATTTTATTACGACCTTTTATATTCACCCAAAGGTATTGTAAAGACGTGTTTTAGATGTAAAATAATGTGAACTTAACGATAAAAATATAAAAAGTATGATTAGTTCAATACAAATGACTTTAAACGATATTTAGAGGAATTTTCACCATTTTTTACCAAATTTTTTTTCTATTTTTTGTATTCACCCAAATGTATTGTAAACACGTGTTTTAGATGTAAAATAATGTGAACTTAACGTTAAAAATATAAAAAGTATGATTAGTTTAATAGAAATGACTTAAGACGATATTTAGCGGATTCATCACCTGTATTTCAAAATTTTTTTACGACCTTTTATATTCACCCAAATGTATTGTAAAGACGTGTTTTAGATGTAAAATTATGTGAACTTAACGATAAAAATATAAAAAGTATGATTAGTTCAATACAAATGACTTTAAACGATATTTAGCGGAATTATCACCATTTTTTACCCAATTTTTTCCCAAATTTTTTTTCTATTTTTTGTATTCACCCAAATGTATTGTAAATACGTGTTTTAGATGTAAAATAATGTGAACTTAACGATAAAAATATAAAAAGTATGATTAGTTCAATACAAATGACTTTAAACGATATTTAGCGGAATTATCACCATTTTTTACCAAATTTTTTTTCTATGTTTGTATTCACCCAAATGTATTGTAAACACGTGTTTTAGATGTAAAATAATGTGAACTTAACGTTAAAAATATAAAAAGTATGATTAGTTTAATAGAAATGACTTAAGACGATATTTAGCGGATTCATCACCTGTATTTCAAAATTTTTTTACGACCTTTTATATTCACCCAAATGTATTGTAAAGACGTGTTTTAGATGTAAAATAACGTGAACTTAACGATAAAAATATAAAAAGTATGATTAGTTCAATACAAATGACTTTAAACGATATTTAGCGGAATTATCACCATTTTTTACCCAATATTTTCCCAAAATTTTTTTCTATTTTTTGTATTCACCCAAATGTATTGTAAATACGTGTTTTAGATGTAAAATAATGTGAACTTAACGATAAAAATATAAAAAGTATGATTAGTTCAATACAAATGACTTTAAACGAAATTTAGTGGAATTATCACCATTTTTTACCAAATTTTTTCCCAAATTTTTTTTCTATTTTTTGTATTCACCCAAATGTATTGTAAATACGTGTTTTATATGTAAAATAATGTGAACTTAACGATAAAAATATAAAAAGTATGATTAGTTCAATACAAATGACTTTAAACGATATTTAGCGGAATTATCACCATTTTTTACCAAATTTTTTCCCAAATTTTTTTTCTATTTTTTGTATTCACCCAAATGTATTGTAAACACGTGTTTTAGATGTAAAACAATGTGAACTTAACGTTAAAAATATAAAAAGTATGATTAGTTTAATAGAAATGACTTAAGACGATATTTAGCGGATTCATCACCTGTATTTCAAAATTTTTTTACGACCTTTTATATTCACCCAAATGTATTGTAAAGACGTGTTTTAGATGTAAAATTATGTGAACTTAACGATAAAAATATAAAAAGTATGATTAGTTCAATACAAATGACTTTAAACGATATTTAGCGGAATTATCACCATTTTTTACCCAATTTTTTCCCAAATTTTTTTTCTATTTTTTGTATTCACCCAAATGTATTGTAAACACGTGTTTTAGATGTAAAATAATGTGAACTTAACGTTAAAAATATAAAAAGTATGATTAGTTTAATAGAAATGACTTCAGACGATATTTAGCGGATTCATCACCTGTATTTCAAAATTTTTTTACGACCTTTTATATTCACCCAAATGTATTGTAAAGACGTTTTTTAGATGTAAAATAATGTGAACTTAACGATAAAAATAAAAAAAGTATGATTAGTTCAATACAAATGACTTTAAACGATATTTAGCGGAATTATCACCATTTTTTACCCAATTTTTTCCCAAATTTTTTTTCTATTTTTTGTATTCACCCAAATGTATTGTAAATACGTGTTTTAGATGTAAAATAATGTGAACTTAACGATAAAAATATAAAAAGTATGATTAGTTCAATACAAATGACTTTAAACGATATTTAGCGGAATTATCACCATTTTTTACCAAATTTTTTCCCAAATTTTTTTTCTATTTTTTGTATTCACCCAAATGTATTGTAAATACGTGTTTTAGATGTAAAATAATGTGAACTTAACGATAAAAATATAAAAAGTATGATTAGTTCAATAAAAATGACTTTAAACGATATTTAGCGGAATTATCACCATTTTTTACCAAATTTTTTTTCTATTTTTTGTATTCACCCAAATGTATTGTAAACACGTGTTTTAGATGTAAAATAATGTGAACTTAACGTTAAAAATATAAAAAGTATGATTAGTTTAATAGAAATGACTTAAGACGATATTTAGCGGTTTCATCACCTGTATTTCAAAATTTTTTTACGACCTTTAATATTCACCCAAATGTATTGTAAAGACGTGTTTTAGATGTAAAATTATGTGAACTTAACGATAAAAATATAAAAAGTATGATTAGTTCAATACAAATGACTTTAAACGTTATTTAGCGGAATTATCACCATTTTTTACCAAATTTTTTTTCTATTTTTTGTATTCACCCAAATGTATTGTAAACACGTGTTTTAGATGTAAAATAATGTGAACTTAACGTTAAAAATATAAAAAGTATGATTAGTTTAATAGAAATGACTTAAGACGATATTTAGCGGATTCATCACCTGTATTTCAAAATTTTTTTACGACCTTTTATATTCACCCAAAGGTATTGTAAAGACGTGTTTTAGATGTAAAATAATGTGAACTTAACGATAAAAATATAAAAAGTATGATTAGTTCAATACAAATGACTTTAAACGATATTTAGAGGAATTTTCACCATTTTTTACCAAATTTTTTTTCTATTTTTTGTATTCACCCAAATGTATTGTAAACACGTGTTTTAGATGTAAAATAATGTGAACTTAACGTTAAAAATATAAAAAGTATGATTAGTTTAATAGAAATGACTTAAGACGATATTTAGCGGATTCATCACCTGTATTTCAAAATTTTTTTACGACCTTTTATATTCACCCAAATGTATTGTAAAGACGTGTTTTAGATGTAAAATTATGTGAACTTAACGATAAAAATATAAAAAGTATGATTAGTTCAATACAAATGACTTTAAACGATATTTAGCGGAATTATCACCATTTTTTACCCAATTTTTTCCCAAATTTTTTTTCTATTTTTTGTATTCACCCAAATGTATTGTAATTACGTGTTTTAGATGTAAAATAATGTGAACTTAACGATAAAAATATAAAAAGTATGATTAGTTCAATACAAATGACTTTAAACGTTATTTAGCGGAATTATCACCATTTTTTACCAAATTTTTTTTCTATGTTTGTATTCACCCAAATGTATTGTAAACACGTGTTTTAGATGTAAAATAATGTGAACTTAACGTTAAAAATATAAAAAGTATGATTAGTTTAATAGAAATGACTTAAGACGATATTTAGCGGATTCATCACCTGTATTTCAAAATTTTTTTACGACCTTTTATATTCACCCAAATGTATTGTAAAGACGTGTTTTAGATGTAAAATAACGTGAACTTAACGATAAAAATATAAAAAGTATGATTAGTTCAATACAAACGACTTTAAACGATATTTAGCGGAATTATCACCATTTTTTACCCAATATTTTCCCAAAATTTTTTTCTATTTTTTGTATTCACCCAAATGTATTGTAAATACGTGTTTTAGATGAAAAATAATGTGAACTTAACGATAAAAATATAAAAAGTATGATTAGTTCAATACAAATGACTTTAAACGAAATTTAGCGGAATTATCACCATTTTTTACCAAATTTTTTCCCAAATTTTTTTTCTATTTTTTGTATTCACCCAAATGTATTGTAAATACGTGTTTTATATGTAAAATAATGTGAACTTAACGATAAAAATATAAAAAGTATGATTAGTTCAATACAAATGACTTTAAACGATATTTAGCGGAATTATCACCATTTTTTACCAAATTTTTTTTCTATTTTTTGTATTCACCCAAATGTATTGTAAACACGTGTTTTAGATGTAAAACAATGTGAACTTAACGTTAAAAATATAAAAAGTATGATTAGTTTAATAGAAATGACTTAAGACGATATTTAGCGGATTCATCACCTGTATTTCAAAATTTTATTACGACCTTTTATATTCACCCAAAGGTATTGTAAAGACGTGTTTTAGATGTAAAATAATGTGAACTTAACGATAAAAATATAAAAAGTATGATTAGTTCAATACAAATGACTTTAAACGATATTTAGAGGAATTTTCACCATTTTTTACCAAATTTTTTTTCTATTTTTTGTATTCACCCAAATGTATTGTAAACACGTGTTTTAGATGTAAAATAATGTGAACTTAACGTTAAAAATATAAAAAGTATGATTAGTTTAATAGAAATGACTTAAGACGATATTTAGCGGATTCATCACCTGTATTTCAAAATTTTTTTACGACCTTTTATATTCACCCAAATGTATTGTAAAGACGTGTTTTAGATGTAAAATTATGTGAACTTAACGATAAAAATATAAAAAGTATGATTAGTTCAATACAAATGACTTTAAACGATATTTAGCGGAATTATCACCATTTTTTACCCAATTTTTTCCCAAATTTTTTTTCTATTTTTTGTATTCACCCAAATGTATTGTAAATACGTGTTTTAGATGTAAAATAATGTGAACTTAACGATAAAAATATAAAAAGTATGATTAGTTCAATACAAATGACTTTAAACGATATTTAGCGGAATTATCACCATTTTTTACCAAATTTTTTTTCTATGTTTGTATTCACCCAAATGTATTGTAAACACGTGTTTTAGATGTAAAATAATGTGAACTTAACGTTAAAAATATAAAAAGTATGATTAGTTTAATAGAAATGACTTAAGACGATATTTAGCGGATTCATCACCTGTATTTCAAAATTTTTTTACGACCTTTTATATTCACCCAAATGTATTGTAAAGACGTGTTTTAGATGTAAAATAACGTGAACTTAACGATAAAAATATAAAAAGTATGATTAGTTCAATACAAATGACTTTAAACGATATTTAGCGGAATTATCACCATTTTTTACCCAATATTTTCCCAAAATTTTTTTCTATTTTTTGTATTCACCCAAATGTATTGTAAATACGTGTTTTAGATGTAAAATAATGTGAACTTAACGATAAAAATATAAAAAGTATGATTAGTTCAATACAAATGACTTTAAACGAAATTTAGTGGAATTATCACCATTTTTTACCAAATTTTTTCCCAAATTTTTTTTCTATTTTTTGTATTCACCCAAATGTATTGTAAATACGTGTTTTATATGTAAAATAATGTGAACTTAACGATAAAAATATAAAAAGTATGATTAGTTCAATACAAATGACTTTAAACGATATTTAGCGGAATTATCACCATTTTTTACCAAATTTTTTCCCAAATTTTTTTTCTATTTTTTGTATTCACCCAAATGTATTGTAAACACGTGTTTTAGATGTAAAACAATGTGAACTTAACGTTAAAAATATAAAAAGTATGATTAGTTTAATAGAAATGACTTAAGACGATATTTAGCGGATTCATCACCTGTATTTCAAAATTTTTTTACGACCTTTTATATTCACCCAAATGTATTGTAAAGACGTGTTTTAGATGTAAAATTATGTGAACTTAACGATAAAAATATAAAAAGTATGATTAGTTCAATACAAATGACTTTAAACGATATTTAGCGGAATTATCACCATTTTTTACCCAATTTTTTCCCAAATTTTTTTTCTATTTTTTGTATTCACCCAAATGTATTGTAAACACGTGTTTTAGATGTAAAATAATGTGAACTTAACGTTAAAAATATAAAAAGTATGATTAGTTTAATAGAAATGACTTCAGACGATATTTAGCGGATTCATCACCTGTATTTCAAAATTTTTTTACGACCTTTTATATTCACCCAAATGTATTGTAAAGACGTGTTTTAGATGTAAAATAATGTGAACTTAACGATAAAAATAAAAAAAGTATGATTAGTTCAATACAAATGACTTTAAACGATATTTAGCGGAATTATCACCATTTTTTACCCAATTTTTTCCCAAATTTTTTTTCTATTTTTTGTATTCACCCAAATGTATTGTAAATACGTGTTTTAGATGTAAAATAATGTGAACTTAACGATAAAAATATAAAAAGTATGATTAGTTCAATACAAATGACTTTAAACGATATTTAGCGGAATTATCACCATTTTTTACCAAATTTTTTCCCAAATTTTTTTTCTATTTTTTGTATTCACCCAAATGTATTGTAAATACGTGTTTTAGATGTAAAATAATGTGAACTTAACGATAAAAATATAAAAAGTATGATTAGTTCAATAAAAATGACTTTAAACGATATTTAGCGGAATTATCACCATTTTTTACCAAATTTTTTTTCTATTTTTTGTATTCACCCAAATGTATTGTAAACACGTGTTTTAGATGTAAAATAATGTGAACTTAACGTTAAAAATATAAAAAGTATGATTAGTTTAATAGAAATGACTTAAGACGATATTTAGCGGTTTCATCACCTGTATTTCAAAATTTTTTTACGACCTTTAATATTCACCCAAATGTATTGTAAAGACGTGTTTTAGATGTAAAATTATGTGAACTTAACGATAAAAATATAAAAAGTATGATTAGTTCAATACAAATGACTTTAAACGTTATTTAGCGGAATTATCACCATTTTTTACCAAATTTTTTTTCTATTTTTTGTATTCACCCAAATGTATTGTAAACACGTGTTTTAGATGTAAAATAATGTGAACTTAACGTTAAAAATATAAAAAGTATGATTAGTTTAATAGAAATGACTTAAGACGATATTTAGCGGATTCATCACCTGTATTTCAAAATTTTTTTACGACCTTTTATATTCACCCAAAGGTATTGTAAAGACGTGTTTTAGATGTAAAATAATGTGAACTTAACGATAAAAATATAAAAAGTATGATTAGTTCAATACAAATGACTTTAAACGATATTTAGAGGAATTTTCACCATTTTTTACCAAATTTTTTTTCTATTTTTTGTATTCACCCAAATGTATTGTAAACACGTGTTTTAGATGTAAAATAATGTGAACTTAACGTTAAAAATATAAAAAGTATGATTAGTTTAATAGAAATGACTTAAGACGATATTTAGCGGATTCATCACCTGTATTTCAAAATTTTTTTACGACCTTTTATATTCACCCAAATGTATTGTAAAGACGTGTTTTAGATGTAAAATTATGTGAACTTAACGATAAAAATATAAAAAGTATGATTAGTTCAATACAAATGACTTTAAACGATATTTAGCGGAATTATCACCATTTTTTACCCAATTTTTTCCCAAATTTTTTTTCTATTTTTTGTATTCACCCAAATGTATTGTAATTACGTGTTTTAGATGTAAAATAATGTGAACTTAACGATAAAAATATAAAAAGTATGATTAGTTCAATACAAATGACTTTAAACGTTATTTAGCGGAATTATCACCATTTTTTACCAAATTTTTTTTCTATGTTTGTATTCACCCAAATGTATTGTAAACACGTGTTTTAGATGTAAAATAATGTGAACTTAACGTTAAAAATATAAAAAGTATGATTAGTTTAATAGAAATGACTTAAGACGATATTTAGCGGATTCATCACCTGTATTTCAAAATTTTTTTACGACCTTTTATATTCACCCAAATGTATTGTAAAGACGTGTTTTAGATGTAAAATAACGTGAACTTAACGATAAAAATATAAAAAGTATGATTAGTTCAATACAAACGACTTTAAACGATATTTAGCGGAATTATCACCATTTTTTACCCAATATTTTCCCAAAATTTTTTTCTATTTTTTGTATTCACCCAAATGTATTGTAAATACGTGTTTTAGATGAAAAATAATGTGAACTTAACGATAAAAATATAAAAAGTATGATTAGTTCAATACAAATGACTTTAAACGAAATTTAGCGGAATTATCACCATTTTTTACCAAATTTTTTCCCAAATTTTTTTTCTATTTTTTGTATTCACCCAAATGTATTGTAAATACGTGTTTTATATGTAAAATAATGTGAACTTAACGATAAAAATATAAAAAGTATGATTAGTTCAATACAAATGACTTTAAACGATATTTAGCGGAATTATCACCATTTTTTACCAAATTTTTTTTCTATTTTTTGTATTCACCCAAATGTATTGTAAACACGTGTTTTAGATGTAAAACAATGTGAACTTAACGTTAAAAATATAAAAAGTATGATTAGTTTAATAGAAATGACTTAAGACGATATTTAGCGGATTCATCACCTGTATTTCAAAATTTTATTACGACCTTTTATATTCACCCAAAGGTATTGTAAAGACGTGTTTTAGATGTAAAATAATGTGAACTTAACGATAAAAATATAAAAAGTATGATTAGTTCAATACAAATGACTTTAAACGATATTTAGAGGAATTTTCACCATTTTTTACCAAATTTTTTTTCTATTTTTTGTATTCACCCAAATGTATTGTAAACACGTGTTTTAGATGTAAAATAATGTGAACTTAACGTTAAAAATATAAAAAGTATGATTAGTTTAATAGAAATGACTTAAGACGATATTTAGCGGATTCATCACCTGTATTTCAAAATTTTTTTACGACCTTTTATATTCACCCAAATGTATTGTAAAGACGTGTTTTAGATGTAAAATTATGTGAACTTAACGATAAAAATATAAAAAGTATGATTAGTTCAATACAAATGACTTTAAACGATATTTAGCGGAATTATCACCATTTTTTACCCAATTTTTTCCCAAATTTTTTTTCTATTTTTTGTATTCACCCAAATGTATTGTAAATACGTGTTTTAGATGTAAAATAATGTGAACTTAACGATAAAAATATAAAAAGTATGATTAGTTCAATACAAATGACTTTAAACGATATTTAGCGGAATTATCACCATTTTTTACCAAATTTTTTTTCTATGTTTGTATTCACCCAAATGTATTGTAAACACGTGTTTTAGATGTAAAATAATGTGAACTTAACGTTAAAAATATAAAAAGTATGATTAGTTTAATAGAAATGACTTAAGACGATATTTAGCGGATTCATCACCTGTATTTCAAAATTTTTTTACGACCTTTTATATTCACCCAAATGTATTGTAAAGACGTGTTTTAGATGTAAAATAACGTGAACTTAACGATAAAAATATAAAAAGTATGATTAGTTCAATACAAATGACTTTAAACGATATTTAGCGGAATTATCACCATTTTTTACCCAATATTTTCCCAAAATTTTTTTCTATTTTTTGTATTCACCCAAATGTATTGTAAATACGTGTTTTAGATGTAAAATAATGTGAACTTAACGATAAAAATATAAAAAGTATGATTAGTTCAATACAAATGACTTTAAACGAAATTTAGTGGAATTATCACCATTTTTTACCAAATTTTTTCCCAAATTTTTTTTCTATTTTTTGTATTCACCCAAATGTATTGTAAATACGTGTTTTATATGTAAAATAATGTGAACTTAACGATAAAAATATAAAAAGTATGATTAGTTCAATACAAATGACTTTAAACGATATTTAGCGGAATTATCACCATTTTTTACCAAATTTTTTCCCAAATTTTTTTTCTATTTTTTGTATTCACCCAAATGTATTGTAAACACGTGTTTTAGATGTAAAACAATGTGAACTTAACGTTAAAAATATAAAAAGTATGATTAGTTTAATAGAAATGACTTAAGACGATATTTAGCGGATTCATCACCTGTATTTCAAAATTTTTTTACGACCTTTTATATTCACCCAAATGTATTGTAAAGACGTGTTTTAGATGTAAAATTATGTGAACTTAACGATAAAAATATAAAAAGTATGATTAGTTCAATACAAATGACTTTAAACGATATTTAGCGGAATTATCACCATTTTTTACCCAATTTTTTCCCAAATTTTTTTTCTATTTTTTGTATTCACCCAAATGTATTGTAAACACGTGTTTTAGATGTAAAATAATGTGAACTTAACGTTAAAAATATAAAAAGTATGATTAGTTTAATAGAAATGACTTCAGACGATATTTAGCGGATTCATCACCTGTATTTCAAAATTTTTTTACGACCTTTTATATTCACCCAAATGTATTGTAAAGACGTGTTTTAGATGTAAAATAATGTGAACTTAACGATAAAAATAAAAAAAGTATGATTAGTTCAATACAAATGACTTTAAACGATATTTAGCGGAATTATCACCATTTTTTACCCAATTTTTTCCCAAATTTTTTTTCTATTTTTTGTATTCACCCAAATGTATTGTAAATACGTGTTTTAGATGTAAAATAATGTGAACTTAACGATAAAAATATAAAAAGTATGATTAGTTCAATACAAATGACTTTAAACGATATTTAGCGGAATTATCACCATTTTTTACCAAATTTTTTCCCAAATTTTTTTTCTATTTTTTGTATTCACCCAAATGTATTGTAAATACGTGTTTTAGATGTAAAATAATGTGAACTTAACGATAAAAATATAAAAAGTATGATTAGTTCAATAAAAATGACTTTAAACGATATTTAGCGGAATTATCACCATTTTTTACCAAATTTTTTTTCTATTTTTTGTATTCACCCAAATGTATTGTAAACACGTGTTTTAGATGTAAAATAATGTGAACTTAACGTTAAAAATATAAAAAGTATGATTAGTTTAATAGAAATGACTTAAGACGATATTTAGCGGTTTCATCACCTGTATTTCAAAATTTTTTTACGACCTTTAATATTCACCCAAATGTATTGTAAAGACGTGTTTTAGATGTAAAATTATGTGAACTTAACGATAAAAATATAAAAAGTATGATTAGTTCAATACAAATGACTTTAAACGTTATTTAGCGGAATTATCACCATTTTTTACCAAATTTTTTTTCTATTTTTTGTATTCACCCAAATGTATTGTAAACACGTGTTTTAGATGTAAAATAATGTGAACTTAACGTTAAAAATATAAAAAGTATGATTAGTTTAATAGAAATGACTTAAGACGATATTTAGCGGATTCATCACCTGTATTTCAAAATTTTTTTACGACCTTTTATATTCACCCAAAGGTATTGTAAAGACGTGTTTTAGATGTAAAATAATGTGAACTTAACGATAAAAATATAAAAAGTATGATTAGTTCAATACAAATGACTTTAAACGATATTTAGAGGAATTTTCACCATTTTTTACCAAATTTTTTTTCTATTTTTTGTATTCACCCAAATGTATTGTAAACACGTGTTTTAGATGTAAAATAATGTGAACTTAACGTTAAAAATATAAAAAGTATGATTAGTTTAATAGAAATGACTTAAGACGATATTTAGCGGATTCATCACCTGTATTTCAAAATTTTTTTACGACCTTTTATATTCACCCAAATGTATTGTAAAGACGTGTTTTAGATGTAAAATTATGTGAACTTAACGATAAAAATATAAAAAGTATGATTAGTTCAATACAAATGACTTTAAACGATATTTAGCGGAATTATCACCATTTTTTACCCAATTTTTTCCCAAATTTTTTTTCTATTTTTTGTATTCACCCAAATGTATTGTAAATACGTGTTTTAGATGTAAAATAATGTGAACTTAACGATAAAAATATAAAAAGTATGATTAGTTCAATACAAATGACTTTAAACGATATTTAGCGGAATTATCACCATTTTTTACCAAATTTTTTTTCTATGTTTGTATTCACCCAAATGTATTGTAAACACGTGTTTTAGATGTAAAATAATGTGAACTTAACGTTAAAAATATAAAAAGTATGATTAGTTTAATAGAAATGACTTAAGACGATATTTAGCGGATTCATCACCTGTATTTCAAAATTTTTTTACGACCTTTTATATTCACCCAAATGTATTGTAAAGACGTGTTTTAGATGTAAAATAACGTGAACTTAACGATAAAAATATAAAAAGTATGATTAGTTCAATACAAATGACTTTAAACGATATTTAGCGGAATTATCACCATTTTTTACCCAATATTTTCCCAAAATTTTTTTCTATTTTTTGTATTCACCCAAATGTATTGTAAATACGTGTTTTAGATGTAAAATAATGTGAACTTAACGATAAAAATATAAAAAGTATGATTAGTTCAATACAAATGACTTTAAACGAAATTTAGCGGAATTATCACCATTTTTTACCAAATTTTTTCCCAAATTTTTTTTCTATTTTTTGTATTCACCCAAATGTATTGTAAATACGTGTTTTATATGTAAAATAATGTGAACTTAACGATAAAAATATAAAAAGTATGATTAGTTCAATACAAATGACTTTAAACGATATTTAGCGGAATTATCACCATTTTTTACCAAATTTTTTCCCAAATTTTTTTTCTATTTTTTGTATTCACCCAAATGTATTGTAAACACGTGTTTTAGATGTAAAACAATGTGAACTTAACGTTAAAAATATAAAAAGTATGATTAGTTTAATAGAAATGACTTAAGACGATATTTAGCGGATTCATCACCTGTATTTCAAAATTTATTCATGACCTTTTATATTCACCCAAAGGTATTGTAAAGACGTGTTTTAGATGTAAAATAATGTGAACTTAACGATAAAAATATAAAAAGTATGATTAGTTCAATACAAATGACTTTAAACGATATTTAGCGGAATTTTCACCATTTTTTACCAAATTTTTTTTCTATTTTTTGTATTCACCCAAATGTATTGTAAACACGTGTTTTAGATGTAAAATAATGTGAACTTAACGTTAAAAATATAAAAAGTATGATTAGTTTAATAGAAATGACTTAAGACGATATTTAGCGGATTCATCACCTGTATTTCAAAATTTTTTTACGACCTTTTATATTCACCCAAATGTATTGTAAAGACGTGTTTTAGATGTAAAATTATGTGAACTTAACGATAAAAATATAAAAAGTATGATTAGTTCAATACAAATGACTTTAAACGATATTTAGCGGAATTATCACCATTTTTTACCCAATTTTTTTCCCAAATTTTTTTTCTATTTTTTGTATTCACCCAAATGTATTGTAAACACGTGTTTTAGATGTAAAATAATGTGAACTTAACGTTAAAAATATAAAAAGTATGATTAGTTTAATAGAAATGACTTCAGACGATATTTAGCGGATTCATCACCTGTATTTCAAAATTTTTTTACGACCTTTTATATTCACCCAAATGTATTGTAAAGACGTGTTTTAGATGTAAAATAATGTGAACTTAACGATAAAAATAAAAAAAGTATGATTAGTTCAATACAAATGACTTTAAACGATATTTAGCGGAATTATCACCATTTTTTACCCAATTTTTTCCCAAATTTTTTTTCTATTTTTTGTATTCACCCAAATGTATTGTAAATACGTGTTTTAGATGTAAAATAATGTGAACTTAACGATAAAAATATAAAAAGTATGATTAGTTCAATACAAATGACTTTAAACGATGTTTAGAGGAATTATCACCATTTTTTACCAAATTTTTTTTCTATTTTTTGTATTCACCCAAATGTATTGTAAACACGTGTTTTAGATGTAAAATAATGTGAACTTAACGTTAAAAATATAAAAAGTATGATTAGTTTAATAGAAATGACTTAAGACGATATTTAGCGGTTTCATCACCTGTATTTCAAAATTTTTTTACGACCTTTTATATTCACCCAAATGTATTGTAAAGACGTGTTTTAGATGTAAAATTATGTGAACTTAACGATAAAAATATAAAAAGTATGATTAGTTCAATACAAATGACTTTAAACGTTATTTAGCGGAATTATCACCATTTTTTACCAAATTTTTTTTCTATTTTTTGTATTCACCCAAATGTATTGTAAACACGTGTTTTAGATGTAAAATAATGTGAACTTAACGTTAAAAATATAAAAAGTATGATTAGTTTAATAGAAATGACTTAAGACGATATTTAGCGGATTCATCACCTGTATTTCAAAATTTTTTTACGACCTTTTATATTCACCCAAAGGTATTGTAAAGACGTGTTTTAGATGTAAAATAATGTGAACTAAACGATAAAAATATAAAAAGTATGATTAGTTCAATACAAATGACTTTAAACGATATTTAGAGGAATTTTCACCATTTTTTACCAAATTTTTTTTCTATTTTTTGTATTCACCCAAATGTATTGTAAACACGTGTTTTAGATGTAAAATAATGTGAACTTAACGTTAAAAATATAAAAAGTATGATTAGTTTAATAGAAATGACTTAAGACGATATTTAGCGGATTCATCACCTGTATTTCAAAATTTTTTTACGACCTTTTATATTCACCCAAATGTATTGTAAAGACGTGTTTTAGATGTAAAATTATGTGAACTTAACGATAAAAATATAAAAAGTATGATTAGTTCAATACAAATGACTTTAAACGATATTTAGCGGAATTATCACCATTTTTTACCCAATTTTTTCCCAAATTTTTTTTCTATTTTTTGTATTCACCCAAATGTATTGTAAATACGTGTTTTAGATGTAAAATAATGTGAACTTAACGATAAAAATATAAAAAGTATGATTAGTTCAATACAAATGACTTTAAACGATATTTAGCGGAATTATCACCATTTTTTACCAAATTTTTTTTCTATGTTTGTAATCACCCAAATGTATTGTAAACACGTGTTTTAGATGTAAAATAATGTGAACTTAACGTTAAAAATATAAAAAGTATGATTAGTTGAATAGAAATGACTTAAGACGATATTTAGCGGATTCATCACCTGTATTTCAAAATTTTTTTACGACCTTTTATATTCACCCAAATGTATTGTAAAGACGTGTTTTAGATGTAAAATAACGTGAACTTAACGATAAAAATATAAAAAGTATGATTAGTTCAATACAAATGACTTTAAACGATATTTAGCGGAATTATCACCATTTTTTACCCAATATTTTCCCAAAATTTTTTTCTATTTTTTGTATTCACCCAAATGTATTGTAAATACGTGTTTTAGATGTAAAATAATGTGAACTTAACGATAAAAATATAAAAAGTATGATTAGTTCAATACAAATGACTTTAAACGAAATTTAGCGGAATTATCACCATTTTTTACCAAATTTTTTCCCAAATTTTTTTTCTATTTTTTGTATTCACCCAAATGTATTGTAAATACGTGTTTTATATGTAAAATAATGTGAACTTAACGATAAAAATATAAAAAGTATGATTAGTTCAATACAAATGACTTTAAACGATATTTAGCGGAATTATCACCATTTTTTACCAAATTTTTTCCCAAATTTTTTTTCTATTTTTTGTATTCGCCCAAATGTATTGTAAACACGTGTTTTAGATGTAAAACAATGTGAACTTAAC
The DNA here is from genome assembly GCF_037042655.1 of Diuraphis noxia. Classification (NCBI taxonomy): domain Eukaryota; kingdom Metazoa; phylum Arthropoda; class Insecta; order Hemiptera; family Aphididae; genus Diuraphis; species Diuraphis noxia. Next base: position 2,654,374 of record NW_028301718.1, read on the forward strand.
GTTAAAAATATAAAAAGTATGATTAGTTTAATAGAAATGACTTAAGACGATATTTAGCGGATTCATCACCTGTATTTCAAAATTTTTTTATGACCTTTTATATTCACCCAAAGGTATTGTAAAGACGTGTTTTAGATGTAAAATAATGTGAACTTAACGATAAAAATATAAAAAGTATGATTAGTTCAATACAAATGACTTTAAACGATATTTAGCGGAATTTTCACCATTTTTTACCAAATTTTTTTTCTATTTTTTGTATTCACCCAAATGTATTGTAAACACGTGTTTTAGATGTAAAATATTGTGAACTTAACGTTAAAAATATAAAAAGTATGATTAGTTTAATAATTTCTATTAATCACCATTTTTTACCCAATTTTTTCCCAAATTTTTTTTCTATTTTTTGTATTCACCCAAATGTATTGTAAACACGTGTTTTAGATGTAAAATAATGGGAACTTAACGTTAAAAATATAAAAAGTATGATTAGTTTAATAGAAATGACTTCAGACGATATTTAGCGGATTCATCACCTGTATTTCAAAATTTTTTTACGACCTTTTATATTCACCCAAATGTATTGTAAAGACGTGTTTTAGATGTAAAATAATGTGAACTTAACGATAAAAATAAAAAAAGTATGATTAGTTCAATACAAATGACTTTAAACGATATTTAGCGGAATTATCACCATTTTTTACCCAATTTTTTCCCAAATTTTTTTTCTATTTTTTGTATTCACCCAAATGTATTGTAAATACGTGTTTTAGATGTAAAATAATGTGAACTTAACGATAAAAATATAAAAAGTATGATTAGTTCAATACAAATGACTTTAAACGATATTTAGCGGAATTATCACCATTTTTTACCAAATTTTTTCCCAAATTTTTTTTCTATTTTTTGTATTCACCCAAATGTATTGTAAATACGTGTTTTAGATGTAAAATAATGTGAACTTAACGATAAAAATATAAAAAGTATGATTAGTTCAATAAAAATGACTTTAAACGATATTTAGCGGAATTATCACCATTTTTTACCAAATTTTTTTTCTATTTTTTGTATTCACCCAAATGTATTGTAAACACGTGTTTTAGATGTAAAATAATGTGAACTTAAGGTTAAAAATATAAAAAGTATGATTAGTTTAATAGAAATGACTTAAGACGATATTTAGCGGTTTCATCACCTGTATTTCAAAATTTTTTTACGACCTTTTATATTCACCCAAATGTATTGTAAAGACGTGTTTTAGATGTAAAATTATGTGAACTTAACGATAAAAATATAAAAAGTATGATTAGTTCAATACAAATGACTTTAAACGTTATTTAGCGGAATTATCACCATTTTTTACCAAATTTTTTTTCTATTTTTTGTATTCACCCAAATGTATTGTAAACACGTGTTTTAGATGTAAAACAATGTGAACTTAACGTTAAAAATATAAAAAGTATGATTAGTTTAATAGAAATGACTTAAGACGATATTTAGCGGATTCATCACCTGTATTTCAAAATTTTTTTACGACCTTTTATATTCACCCAAAGGTATTGTAAAGACGTGTTTTAGATGTAAAATAATGTGAACTTAACGATAAAAATATAAAAAGTATGATTAGTTCAATACAAATGACTTTAAACGATATTTAGCGGAATTTTCACCATTTTTTACCAAATTTTTTTTCTATTTTTTGTATTCACCCAAATGTATTGTAAACACGTGTTTTAGATGTAAAATAATGTGAACTTAACGTTAAAAATATAAAAAGTATGATTAGTTTAATAGAAATGACTTAAGACGATATTTAGCGGATTCATCACCTGTATTTCAAAATTTTTTTACGACCTTTTATATTCACCCAAAGGTATTGAAAAGACGTGTTTTAGATGTAAAATAATGTGAACTTAACGATAAAAATATAAAAAGTATGATTAGTTCAATACAAATGACTTTAAACGATATTTAGCGGAATTATCACCATTTTTTACCCAATTTTTTCCCAAATTTTTTTTCTATTTTTTGTATTCACCCAAATGTATTGTAAATACGTGTTTTAGATGTAAAATAATGTGAACTTAACGATAAAAATATAAAAAGTATGATTAGTTCAATACAAATGACTTTAAACGATATTTAGCGGAATTATCACCATTTTTTACCAAATTTTTTTTCTATTTTTTGTATTCACCCAAATGTATTGTAAACACGTGTTTTAGATGTAAAATAATGTGAACTTAACGTTAAAAATATAAAAAGTATGATTAGTTTAATAGAAATGACTTAAGACGATATTTAGCGGATTCATCACCTGTATTTCAAAATTTTTTTACGACCTTTTATATTCACCCAAAGGTATTGTAAAGACGTGTTTTAGATGTAAAATAATGTGAACTTAACGATAAAAATATAAAAAGTATGATTAGTTCAATACAAATGACTTTAAACGATATTTAGCGGAATTATCACCATTTTTTACCCAATTTTTTCCCAAATTTTTTTTCTATTTTTTGTATTCACCCAAATGTATTGTAAACACGTGTTTTAGATGTAAAATAATGTGAACTTAACGTTAAAAATATAAAAAGTATGATTAGTTTAATAGAAATGATTTAAGACGATATTTAGCGGATTCATCACCTGTATTTCAAAATTTTTTTACGACCTTTTATATTCACCCAAATGTATTGTAAAGACGTGTTTTAGATGTAAAATAATGTGAACTTAACGATAAAAATATAAAAAGTATGATTAGTTCAATACAAATGACTTTAAACGATATTTAGCGGAATTATCACCATTTTTTACCCAATTTTTTCCCAAATTTTTTTTCTATTTTTTGTATTCACCCAAATGTATTGTAAATACGTGTTTTAGATGTAAAATAATGTGAACTTAACGATAAAAATATAAAAAGTATGATTAGTTCAATACAAATGACTTTAAACGATATTTAGCGGAATTATCACCATTTTTTACCAAATTTTTTTTCTATTTTTTGTATTCACCCAAATGTATTGTAAACACGTGTTTTAGATGTAAAATAATGTGAACTTAACGTTAAAAATATAAAAAGTATGATTAGTTTAATAGAAATGACTTAAGACGATATTTAGCGGATTCATCACCTGTATTTCAAAATTTTTTTACGACCTTTTATATTCACCCAAATGTATTGTAAAGACGTGTTTTAGATGTAAAATTATGTGAACTTAACGATAAAAATATAAAAAGTATGATTAGATCAATACAAATGACTTTAAACGATATTTAGCGGAATTATCACCATTTTTTACCAAATTTTTTCCCAAATTTTTTTTCTATTTTTTGTATTCACCCAAATGTATTGTAAACACGTGTTTTAGATGTAAAATAATGTGAACTTAACGTTAAAAATATAAAAAGTATGATTAGTTTAATAGAAATGACTTCAGACGATATTTAGCGGATTCATCACCTGTATTTCAAAATTTTTTTACGACCATTTATATTCACCCAAATGTATTGTAAAGACGTGTTTTAGATGTAAAATAATGTGAACTTAACGATAAAAATATAAAAAGTATGATTAGTTCAATACAAATGACTTTAAACGATATTTAGCGGAATTATCACCATTTTTTACCAATTTTTTCCCAAATTTTTTTTCTATTTTTTGTATTCACCCAAATGTATTGTAAACACGTGTTTTAGATGTAAAACAATGTGAACTTAACGTTAAAAATATAAAAAGTATGATTAGTTTAATAGAAATGACTTAAGACGATATTTAGCGGATTCATCACCTGTATTTCAAAATTTTTTTACGACCTTTTATATTCACCCAAAGGTATTGTAAAGACGTGTTTTAGATGTAAAATAATGTGAACTTAACGATAAAAATATAAAAAGTATGATTAGTTCAATACAAATGACTTTAAACGATATTTAGCGGAATTTTCACCATTTTTTACCAAATTTTTTTTCTATTTTTTGTATTCACCCAAATGTATTGTAAACACGTGTTTTAGATGTAAAATAATGTGAACTTAACGTTAAAAATATAAAAAGTATGAATAGTTCAATACAAATGACTTTAAACGATATTTAGCGGAATTATCACCATTTTTTACCAAATTTTTTTTCTATTTTTTGTATTCACCCAAATGTATAGTAAACACGTGTTTTAGATGTAAAATAATGTGAAATTAACGTTAAAAATATAAAAAGTATGATTAGTTTAATAGAAATGACTTAAGACGATATTTAGCGGATTCATCACCTGTATTTCAAAATTTTTTTACGACCTTTTATATTCACCCAAATGTATTGTAAAGACGTGTTTTAGATGTAAAATTATGTGAACTTAACGATAAAAATATAAAAAGTATGATTAGTTCAATACAAATGACTTTAAACGATATTTAGCGGAATTATCACCATTTTTTACCCAATTTTTTCCCAAATTTTTTTTCTATTTTTTGTATTCACCCAAATGTATTATAAACACGTGTTTTAGATGTAAAATAATGTGAACTTAACGTTAAAAATATAAAAAGTATGATTAGTTTAATAGAAATGACTTCAGACGATATTTAGCGGATTCATCACCTGTATTTCAAAATTTTTTTACGACCTTTTATATTCACCCAAATGTATTGTAAAGACGTGTTTTAGATGTAAAATAATGTGAACTTAACGATAAAAATATAAAAAGTATGATTAGTTCAATACAAATGACTTTAAACGATATTTAGCGGAATTATCACCATTTTTTACCCAATTTTTTCCCAAATTTTTTTTCTATTTTTTGTATTCACCCAAATGTATTGTAAACACGTGTTTTAGATGTAAAATAATGTGAACTTAACGTTAAAAATATAAAAAGTATGATTAGTTTAATAGAAATGACTTCAGACGATATTTAGCGGATTCATCACCTGTATTTCAAAATTTTTTTACGACCTTTTATATTCACCCAAATGTATTGTAAAGACGTGTTTTAGATGTAAAATTATGTGAACTTAACGATAAAAATATAAAAAGTATGATTAGTTCAATACAAATGACTTTAAACGATATTTAGCGGAATTTTCACCATTTTTTACCAAATTTTTTTTCTATTTTTTGTATTCACCCAAATGTATTGTAAACACGTGTTTTAGATGTAAAATAATGTGAACTTAACGTTAAAAATATAAAAAGTATGATTAGTTTAATAGAAATGACTGAAGACGATATTTAGCGGATTCATCACCTGTATTTCAAAATTTTTTTACGACCTTTTATATTCACCCAAATGTATTGTAAAGACGTGTTTTAGATGTAAAATTATGTGAACTTAACGATAAAAATATAAAAAGTATGATTAGTTCAATACAAATGACTTTAAACGATATTTAGCGGAATTATCACCATTTTTTACCCAATTTTTTCCCAAATTTTTTTTCTATTTTTTGTATTCACCCAAATGTATTATAAACACGTGTTGTAGATGTAAAATAATGTGAACTTAACGTTAAAAATATAAAAAGTATGATTAGTTTAATAGAAATGACTTCAGACGATATTTAGCGGATTCATCACCTGTATTTCAAAATTTTTTTACGACCTTTTATATTCACCCAAATGTATTGTAAAGACGTGTTTTAGATGTAAAATAATGTGAACTTAACGATAAAAATATAAAAAGTATGATTAGTTCAATACAAATGACTTTAAACGATATTTAGCGGAATTATCACCATTTTTTACCAAATTTTTTCCCAAATTTTTTTTCTATTTTTTGTATTCACCCAAATGTATTGTAAATACGTGTTTTAGATGTAAAATAATGTGAACTTAACGATAAAAATATAAAAAGTATGATTAGTTCAATACAAATGACTTTAAACGTTATTTAGCGGAATTATCACCATTTTTAACCAAATTTTTTTTCTATTTTTTGTATTCACCCAAATGTATTGTAAACACGTGTTTTAGATGTAAAACAATGTGAACTTAACGTTAAAAATATAAAAAGTATGATTAGTTTAATAGAAATGACTTAAGACGATATTTAGCGGATTCATCACCTGTATTTCAAAATTTTTTTACGACCTTTTATATTCACCCAAATGTATTGTAAAGACGTGTTTTAGATGTAAAATTATGTGAACTTAACGATAAAAATATAAAAAGTATGATTAGTTCAATACAAATGACTTTAAACGATATTTAGCGGAATTATCACCATTTTTTACCCAATTTTTTCCCAAATTTTTTTTCTATTTTTTGTATTCACCCAAATGTATTGTAAACACGTGTTTTAGATGTAAAATAATTGTGAACTTAACGTTAAAAATATAAAAAGTATGATTAGTTTAATAGAAATGACTTCAGACGATATTTAGCTGATTCATCACCTGTATTTCAAAATTTTTTTACGACCTTTTATATTCACCCAAATGTATTGTAAAGACGTGTTTTAGATGTAAAATAATGTGAACTTAACGATAAAAATATAAAAAGTATGATTAGTTCAATACAAATGACTTTAAACGATATTTAGCGGAATTATCACCATTTTTTACCCAATTTTTTCCCAAATTTTTTTTCTATTTTTTGTATTCACCCAAATGTATTGTAAATACGTGTTTTAGATGTAAAATAATGTGAACTTAACGATAAAAATATAAAAAGTATGATTAGTTCAATACAAATGACTTTAAACGATATTTAGCGGAATTATCACCATTTTTTACCAAATTTTTTCCCAAATTTTTTCCCAAATTTTTTTTCTATTTTTTGTATTCACCCAAATGTATTGTAAACACGTGTTTTAGATGTAAAACAATGTGAACTTAACGTTAAAAATATAAAAAGTATGATTAGTTTAATAGAAATGACTTAAGACGATATTTAGCGGATTCATCACCTGTATTTCAAAATTTTTTTACGACCTTTTATATTCACCCAAAGGTATTGTAAAGACGTGTTTTAGATGTAAAATAATGTGAACTTAACGATAAAAATATAAAAAGTATGATTAGTTCAATACAAATGACTTTAAACGATATTTAGCGGAATTTTCACCATTTTTTACCAAATTTTTTTTCTATTTTTTGTATTCACCCAAATGTATTGTAAACACGTGTTTTAGATGTAAAATAATGTGAACTTAACGTTAAAAATATAAAAAGTATGATTAGTTTAATAGAAATGACTTAAGACGATATTTAGCGGATTCATCACCTGTATTTCAAAATTTTTTTACGACCTTTTATATTCATCCAAATGTATTGTGAAGACGTGTTTTAGATGTAAAATTATGTGAACTTAACGATAAAAATATAAAAAGTATGATTAGTTCAATACAAATGATTTTAAACGATATTTAGCGGAATTATCACCATTTTTTACCCAATTTTTTCCCAAATTTCTTTTCTATTTTTTGTATTCACCCAAATGTATTGTAAACACGTGTTTTAGATGTAAAATAATGTGAACTTAACGTTAAAAATATAAAAAGTATGATTAGTTTAATAGAAATGACTTCAGACGATATTTAGCGGATTCATCACCTGTATTTCAAAATTTTTTTACGACCTTTTATATTCACCCAAATGTATTGTAAAGACGTGTTTTAGATGTAAAATAATGTGAACTTAACGATAAAAATATAAAAAGTATGATTAGTTCAATACAAATGACTTTAAACGATATTTAGCGGAATTATCACCATTTTTTACCAAATTTTTTCCCAAATTTTTTTTCTATTTTTTGTATTCACCCAAATGTATTGTAAATACGTGTTTTAGATGTAAAATAATGTGAACTTAACGATAAAAATATAAAAAGTATGATTAGTTCAATACAAATGACTTTAAACGATATTTAGCGGAATTATCACCATTTTTTACCAAATTTTTTTTCTATTTTTTGTATTCACCCAAATGTATTGTAAACACGTGTTTTAGATGTAAAATAATGTGAACTTAACGTTAAAAATATAAAAAGTATGATTAGTTTAATACAAATGACTTTAAACGATATTTAGCGGAATTATCACCATTTTTTACCAAATTTTTTCCCAAATTTTTTTTCTATTTTTTGTATTCACCCAAATGTATTGTAAATACGTGTTTTAGATGTAAAATAATGTGAACTTAACGATAAAAATATAAAAAGTATGATTAGTTCAATACAAATGACTTTAAACGTTATTTAGCGGAATTATCACCATTTTTAACCAAATTTTTTTTCTATTTTTTGTATTCACCCAAATGTATTGTAAACACGTGTTTTAGATGTAAAACAATGTGAACTTAACGTTAAAAATATAAAAAGTATGATTAGTTTAATAGAAATGACTTAAGACGATATTTAGCGGATTCATCACCTGTATTTCAAAATTTTTTTACGACCTTTTATATTCACCCAAATGTATTGTAAAGACGTGTTTTAGATGTAAAATTATGTGAACTTAACGATAAAAATATAAAAAGTATGATTAGTTCAATACAAATGACTTTAAACGATATTTAGCGGAATTATCACCATTTTTTACCCAATTTTTTCCCAAATTTTTTTTCTATTTTTTGTATTCACCCAAATGTATTGTAAACACGTGTTTTAGATGTAAAATAATGTGAACTTAACGTTAAAAATATAAAAAGTATGATTAGTTTAATAGAAATGACTTCAGACGATATTTAGCGGATTCATCACCTGTATTTCAAAATTTTTTTACGACCTTTTATATTCACCCAAATGTATTGTAAAGACGTGTTTTAGATGTAAAATAATGTGAACTTAACGATAAAAATATAAAAAGTATGATTAGTTCAATACAAATGACTTTAAACGATATTTAGCGGAATTATCACCATTTTTTACCCAATTTTTTCCCAAATTTTTTTTCTATTTTTTGTATTCACCCAAATGTATTGTAAATACGTGTTTTAGATGTAAAATAATGTGAACTTAACGATAAAAATATAAAAAGTATGATTAGTTCAATACAAATGACTTTAAACGATATTTAGCGGAATTATCACCATTTTTTACCAAATTTTTTCCCAAATTTTTTCCCAAATTTTTTTTCTATTTTTTGTATTCACCCAAATGTATTGTAAACACGTGTTTTAGATGTAAAACAATGTGAACTTAACGTTAAAAATATAAAAAGTATGATTAGTTTAATAGAAATGACTTAAGACGATATTTAGCGGATTCATCACCTGTATTTCAAAATTTTTTTACGACCTTTTATATTCACCCAAAGGTATTGTAAAGACGTGTTTTAGATGTAAAATAATGTGAACTTAACGATAAAAATATAAAAAGTATGATTAGTTCAATACAAATGACTTTAAACGATATTTAGCGGAATTTTCACCATTTTTTACCAAATTTTTTTTCTATTTTTTGTATTCACCCAAATGTATTGTAAACACGTGTTTTAGATGTAAAATAATGTGAACTTAACGTTAAAAATATAAAAAGTATGATTAGTTTAATAGAAATGACTTAAGACGATATTTAGCGGATTCATCACCTGTATTTCAAAATTTTTTTACGACCTTTTATATTCATCCAAATGTATTGTAAAGACGTGTTTTAGATGTAAAATTATGTGAACTTAACGATAAAAATATAAAAAGTATGATTAGTTCAATACAAATGACTTTAAACGATATTTAGCGGAATTATCACCATTTTTTACCCAATTTTTTCCCAAATTTTTTTTCTATTTTTTGTATTCACCCAAATGTATTGTAAATACGTGTTTTAGATGTAAAATAATGTGAACTTAACGTTAAAAATATAAAAAGTATGATTAGTTTAATAGAAATGACTTCAGACGATATTTAGCGGATTCATCACCTGTATTTCAAAATTTTTTTACGACCTTTTATATTCACCCAAATGTATTGTAAAGACGTGTTTTAGATGTAAAATAATGTGAACTTAACGATAAAAATATAAAAAGTATGATTAGTTCAATACAAATGACTTTAAACGATATTTAGCGGAATTATCACCATTATTTACCAAATTTTTTCCCAAATTTTTTTTCTATTTTTTGTATTCACCCAAATGTATTGTAAATACGTGTTTTAGATGTAAAATAATGTGAACTTAACGATAAAAATATAAAAAGTATGATTAGTTCAATACAAATGACTTTAAACGATATTTAGCGGAATTATCACCATTTTTTACCAAATTTTTTTTCTATTTTTTGTATTCACCCAAATGTATTGTAAACACGTGTTTTAGATGTAAAATAATGTGAACTTAACGTTAAAAATATAAAAAGTATGATTAGTTTAATAGAAATGACTTAAGACGATATTTAGCGGTTTCATCACCTGTATTTCAAAATTTTTTTTCTATTTTTTGTATTCACCCAAATGTATTGTAAATACGTGTTTTAGATGTAAAATAATGTGAACTTAACGATAAAAATATAAAAAGTATGATTAGTTCAATACAAATGACTTTAAACGATATTTAGTGGAATTATCACCATTTTTTACCAAATTTTTTCCCAAATTTTTTTTCTATTTTTTGTATTCACCCAAATGTATTGTAAACACGTGTTTTAGATGTAAAACAATGTGAACTTAACGTTAAAAATATAAAAAGTATGATTAGTTTAATGGAAATGACTTAAGACGATATTTAGCGGATTCATCACCTGTATTTCAAAATTTTTTTACGACCTTTTATATTCACCCAAAGGTATTGTAAAGACGTGTTTTAGATGTTAAATAATGTGAACTTAACGATAAAAATATAAAAAGTATGATTAGTTCAATACAAATGACTTTAAACGATATTTAGCGGAATTTTCACCATTTTTTACCAAATTTTTTTTCTATTTTTTGTATTCACCCAAATGTATTGTAAATACGTGTTTTAGATGTAAAATAATGTGAACTTAACGTTAAAAATATAAAAAGTATGATTAGTTTAATAGAAATGACTTCAGACGATATTTAGCGGATTCATCACCTGTATTTCAAAATTTTTTTACGACCTTTTATATTCACCCAAATGTATTGTAAAGACGTGTTTTAGATGTAAAATAATGTGAACTTAACGATAAAAACATAAAAAGTATGATTAGTTCAATACAAATGACTTTAAACGATATTTAGCGGAATTATCACCATTTTTTACCAAATTTTTTCCCAAATTTTTTTTCTATTTTTTGTATTCACCCAAATGTATTGTAAATACGTGTTTTAGATGTAAAATAATGTGAACTTAACGATAAAAATATAAAAAGTATGATTAGTTCAATACAAATGACTTTAAACGATGTTTAGCGGAATTATCACCATTTTTTACCAAATTTTTTCCCAAATTTTTTTTCTATTTTTTGTATTCACCCAAATGTATTGTAAACACGTGTTTTAGATGTAAAATAATGTGAACTTAACGTTAAAAATATAAAAAGTATGATTAGTTTAATAGAAATGACTTAAGACGATATTTAGCGGATTCATCACCTGTATTTCAAAATTTTTTTACGACCTTTTATATTCATCCAAATGTATTGTAAAGACGTGTTTTAGATGTAAAATTATGTGAACTTAACGATAAAAATATAAAAAGTATGATTAGTTCAATACAAATGACTTTAAACGATATTTAGCGGAATTATCACCATTTTTTACCCAATTTTTTCCCAAATTTTTTTTCTATTTTTTGTATTCACCCAAATGTATTGTAAATACGTGTTTTAGATGTAAAATAATGTGAACTTAACGTTAAAAATATAAAAAGTATGATTAGTTTAATAGAAATGACTTCAGACGATATTTAGCGGATTCATCACCTGTATTTCAAAATTTTTTTACGACCTTTTATATTCACCCAAATGTATTGTAAAGACGTGTTTTAGATGTAAAATAATGTGAACTTAACGATAAAAATATAAAAAGTATGATTAGTTCAATACAAATGACTTTAAACGATATTTAGCGGAATTATCACCATTATTTACCAAATTTTTTCCCAAATTTTTTTTCTATTTTTTGTATTCACCCAAATGTATTGTAAATACGTGTTTTAGATGTAAAATAATGTGAACTTAACGATAAAAATATAAAAAGTATGATTAGTTCAATACAAATGACTTTAAACGATATTTAGCGGAATTATCACCATTTTTTACCAAATTTTTTTTCTATTTTTTGTATTCACCCAAATGTATTGTAAACACGTGTTTTAGATGTAAAATAATGTGAACTTAACGTTAAAAATATAAAAAGTATGATTAGTTTAATAGAAATGACTTAAGACGATATTTAGCGGTTTCATCACCTGTATTTCAAAATTTTTTTTCTATTTTTTGTATTCACCCAAATGTATTGTAAATACGTGTTTTAGATGTAAAATAATGTGAACTTAACGATAAAAATATAAAAAGTATGATTAGTTCAATACAAATGACTTTAAACGATATTTAGTGGAATTATCACCATTTTTTACCAAATTTTTTCCCAAATTTTTTTTCTATTTTTTGTATTCACCCAAATGTATTGTAAACACGTGTTTTAGATGTAAAACAATGTGAACTTAACGTTAAAAATATAAAAAGTATGATTAGTTTAATGGAAATGACTTAAGACGATATTTAGCGGATTCATCACCTGTATTTCAAAATTTTTTTACGACCTTTTATATTCACCCAAAGGTATTGTAAAGACGTGTTTTAGATGTTAAATAATGTGAACTTAACGATAAAAATATAAAAAGTATGATTAGTTCAATACAAATGACTTTAAACGATATTTAGCGGAATTTTCACCATTTTTTACCAAATGTTTTTTCTATTTTTTGTATTCACCCAAATGTATTGTAAATACGTGTTTTAGATGTAAAATAATGTGAACTTAACGTTAAAAATATAAAAAGTATGATTAGTTTAATAGAAATGACTTCAGACGATATTTAGCGGATTCATCACCTGTATTTCAAAATTTTTTTACGACCTTTTATATTCACCCAAATGTATTGTAAAGACGTGTTTTAGATGTAAAATAATGTGAACTTAACGATAAAAACATAAAAAGTATGATTAGTTCAATACAAATGACTTTAAACGATATTTAGCGGAATTATCACCATTTTTTACCAAATTTTTTCCCAAATTTTTTTTCTATTTTTTGTATTCACCCAAATGTATTGTAAATACGTGTTTTAGATGTAAAATAATGTGAACTTAACGATAAAAATATAAAAAGTATGATTAGTTCAATACAAATGACTTTAAACGATGTTTAGCGGAATTATCACCATTTTTTACCAAATTTTTTCCCAAATTTTTTTTCTATTTTTTGTATTCACCCAAATGTATTGTAAATACGTGTTTTAGATGTAAAATAATGGGAACTTAACGATAAAAATATAAAAAGTATAATTAGTTCAATACAAATGACTTTAAACGATATTTAGCGGAATTATCACCATTTTTTACCAAATTTTTTTTCTATTTTTTGTATTCACCCAAATGTATTGTAAATACGTGTTTTAGATGTAAAATAATGTGAACTTAACGATAAAAATATAAAAAGTATGATTAGTTCAATACAAATGACTTTAAACGATATTTAGCGGAATTATCACCATTTTTTACCCAATTTTTTCCCAAATTTTTTTTCTATTTTTTGTATTCACCCAAAGGTATTGTAAAGACGTGTTTTAGATGTAAAATAATGTGAACTTAACGATAAAAATATAAAAAGTATGATTAGTTCAATACAAATGACTTTAAACGATATTTAGCGGAATTATCACCATTTTTTACCAAATTTTTTCCCAAATTTTTTTTCTATTTTTTGTATTCACCCAAATGTATTGTAAATACGTGTTTTAGATGTAAAATAATGTGAACTTAACGATAAAAATATAAAAAGTATGATTAGTTCAATACAAATGACTTTAAACGATATTTAGCGGAATTATCACCATTTTTTACCAAATTTTTTTTCTATTTTTTGTATTCACCCAAATGTATTGTAAACACGTGTTTTAGATGTAAAATAATGTGAACTTAACGTTAAAAATATAAAAAGTATGATTAGTTTAATAGAAATGACTTAAAACGATATTTAGCGGATTCATCACCTGTATTTCAAAAATTTTTTACGACCTTTTATATTCACCCAAATGTATTGTAAAGACGTGTTTTAGATGTAAAATAATGTGAACTTAACGATAAAAATATAAAAAGTATGATTAGTTCAATACAAATGACTTTAAACGATATTTAGCGGAATTATCACCATTTTTTACCCAATATTTTCCCAAATTTTTTTTCTATTTTTTGTATTCACCCAAATGTATTGTAAATACGTGTTTTAGATGTAAAATAATGTGAACTTAACGTTAAAAATATAAAAAGTATGATTAGTTTAATAGAAATGACTTAAGACGATATTTAGCGGATTCGTCACCTGTATTTCAAAATTTTTTTACGACCTTTTATATTCACCCAAATGTATTGTAAAGACGTGTTTTAGATGTAAAATAATGTGAACTTAACGATAAAAATATAAAAAGTATGATTAGTTCAATACAAATGACTTTAAACGATATTTAGCGGAATTATCACCATTTTTTACCAAATTTTTTCCCAAATTTTTTTTCTATTTTTTGTATTCACCCAAATGTATTGTAAATACGTGTTTTAGATGTAAAATAATGTGAACTTAACGATCAAAATATAAAAAGTATGATTAGTTCAATACAAATGACTTTAAACGATATTTAGCGGAATTATCACAATTTTTTACCAAATTTTTTCCCAAATTTTTTTTCTATTTTTTGTATTCACCCAAATGTATTGTAAATACGTGTTTTAGATGTAAAATAATGTGAACTTAACGATAAAAATATAAAAAGTATGATTAGTTCAATACAAATGACTTTAAACGATATTTAGCGGAATTATCACCATTTTTTACCAAATTTTTTTTCTATTTTTTGTATTCACCCAAATGTATTGTAAACACGTGTTTTAGATGTAAAATAATGTGAACTTAACGTTAAAAATATAAAAAGTATGATTAGTTTAATAGAAATGACTTAAGACGATATTTAGCGGATTCATCACCTGTATTTCAAAATTTTTTTACGACCTTTTATATTCACCCAAATGTATTGTAAAGACGTGTTTTAGATGTAAAATAATGTGAACTTAACGATAAAAATATAAAAAGTATGATTAGTTCAATAGAAATGACTTAAGACGATATTTAGCGGATTCATCACCTGTATTTCAAAATTTTTTTACGACCTTTTATATTCACCCAAAGGTATTGTAAAGACGTGTTTTAGATGTAAAATAATGTGAACTTAACGATAAAAATATAAAAAGTATGATTAGTTCAATACAAATGACTTTAAACGATATTTAGCGGAATTTTCACCATTTTTTACCAAATTTTTTTTCTATTTTTTGTATTCACCCAAATGTATTGTAAACACGTGTTTTAGATGTAAAATAATGTGAACTTAACGCTAAAAATATAAAAAGTATGATTAGTTTAATAGAAATGACTTCAGACGATATTTAGCGGATTCATCACCTGTATTTCAAAATTTTTTTACGACCTTTTATATTCACCCAAATGTATTGTAAAGACGTGTTTTAGATGTAAAATAATGTGAACTTAACGATAAAAATATAAAAAGTATGATTAGTTCAATACAAATGACTTTAAACGATATTTAGCGGAATTATCACCATTTTTTACCAAATTTTTTTTCTATTTTTTGTATTCACCCAAATGTATTGTAAACACGTGTTTTAGATGTAAAATAATGTGAACTTAACGTTAAAAATATAAAAAGTATGATTAGTTTAATAGAAATGACTTCAGACGATATTTAGCGGATTCATCACCTGTATTTCAAAATTTTTTTACGACCATTTATATTCACCCAAATGTATTGTAAAGACGTGTTTTAGATGTAAAATAATGTGAACTTAACGATAAATTATATAAAAAGTATGATTAGTTCAATACGAATGACTTTAAACGATATTTAGCGGAATTATCACCATTTTTTACCAAATTTTTTCCCAAATTTTTTTTCTATTTTTTGTATTCACCCAAATGTATTGTAAATACGTGTTTTAGATGTAAAATAATGTGAACTTAACGATAAAAATATAAAAAGTATGATTAGTTCAATACAAATGACTTTAAACGATGTTTAGCGGAATTATCACCATTTTTTACCAAATTTTTTCCCAAATTTTTTTTCTATTTTTTGTATTCACCCAAATGTATTGTAAATACGTGTTTTAGATGTAAAATAATGGGAACTTAACGATAAAAATATAAAAAGTATAATTAGTTCAATACAAATGACTTTAAACGATATTTAGCGGAATTATCACCATTTTTTACCAAATTTTTTTTCTATTTTTTGTATTCACCCAAATGTATTGTAAATACGTGTTTTAGATGTAAAATAATGTGAACTTAACGATAAAAATATAAAAAGTATGATTAGTTCAATACAAATGACTTTAAACGATATTTAGCGGAATTATCACCATTTTTTACCCAATTTTTTCCCAAATTTTTTTTCTATTTTTTGTATTCACCCAAAGGTATTGTAAAGACGTGTTTTAGATGTAAAATAATGTGAACTTAACGATAAAAATATAAAAAGTATGATTAGTTCAATACAAATGACTTTAAACGATATTTAGCGGAATTATCACCATTTTTTACCAAATTTTTTCCCAAATTTTTTTTCTATTTTTTGTATTCACCCAAATGTATTGTAAATACGTGTTTTAGATGTAAAATAATGTGAACTTAACGATAAAAATATAAAAAGTATGATTAGTTCAATACAAATGACTTTAAACGATATTTAGCGGAATTATCACCATTTTTTACCAAATTTTTTTTCTATTTTTTGTATTCACCCAAATGTATTGTAAACACGTGTTTTAGATGTAAAATAATGTGAACTTAACGTTAAAAATATAAAAAGTATGATTAGTTTAATAGAAATGACTTAAAACGATATTTAGCGGATTCATCACCTGTATTTCAAAAATTTTTTACGACCTTTTATATTCACCCAAATGTATTGTAAAGACGTGTTTTAGATGTAAAATAATGTGAACTTAACGATAAAAATATAAAAAGTATGATTAGTTCAATACAAATGACTTTAAACGATATTTAGCGGAATTATCACCATTTTTTACCCAATATTTTCCCAAATTTTTTTTCTATTTTTTGTATTCACCCAAATGTATTGTAAATACGTGTTTTAGATGTAAAATAATGTGAACTTAACGTTAAAAATATAAAAAGTATGATTAGTTTAATAGAAATGACTTAAGACGATATTTAGCGGATTCGTCACCTGTATTTCAAAATTTTTTTACGACCTTTTATATTCACCCAAATGTATTGTAAAGACGTGTTTTAGATGTAAAATAATGTGAACTTAACGATAAAAATATAAAAAGTATGATTAGTTCAATACAAATGACTTTAAACGATATTTAGCGGAATTATCACCATTTTTTACCAAATTTTTTCCCAAATTTTTTTTCTATTTTTTGTATTCACCCAAATGTATTGTAAATACGTGTTTTAGATGTAAAATAATGTGAACTTAACGATCAAAATATAAAAAGTATGATTAGTTCAATACAAATGACTTTAAACGATATTTAGCGGAATTATCACAATTTTTTACCAAATTTTTTCCCAAATTTTTTTTCTATTTTTTGTATTCACCCAAATGTATTGTAAATACGTGTTTTAGATGTAAAATAATGTGAACTTAACGATAAAAATATAAAAAGTATGATTAGTTCAATACAAATGACTTTAAACGATATTTAGCGGAATTATCACCATTTTTTACCAAATTTTTTTTCTATTTTTTGTATTCACCCAAATGTATTGTAAACACGTGTTTTAGATGTAAAATAATGTGAACTTAACGTTAAAAATATAAAAAGTATGATTAGTTTAATAGAAATGACTTAAGACGATATTTAGCGGATTCATCACCTGTATTTCAAAATTTTTTTACGACCTTTTATATTCACCCAAATGTATTGTAAAGACGTGTTTTAGATGTAAAATAATGTGAACTTAACGATAAAAATATAAAAAGTATGATTAGTTCAATAGAAATGACTTAAGACGATATTTAGCGGATTCATCACCTGTATTTCAAAATTTTTTTACGACCTTTTATATTCACCCAAAGGTATTGTAAAGACGTGTTTTAGATGTAAAATAATGTGAACTTAACGATAAAAATATAAAAAGTATGATTAGTTCAATACAAATGACTTTAAACGATATTTAGCGGAATTTTCACCATTTTTTACCAAATTTTTTTTCTATTTTTTGTATTCACCCAAATGTATTGTAAACACGTGTTTTAGATGTAAAATAATGTGAACTTAACGCTAAAAATATAAAAAGTATGATTAGTTTAATAGAAATGACTTCAGACGATATTTAGCGGATTCATCACCTGTATTTCAAAATTTTTTTACGACCTTTTATATTCACCCAAATGTATTGTAAAGACGTGTTTTAGATGTAAAATAATGTGAACTTAACGATAAAAATATAAAAAGTATGATTAGTTCAATACAAATGACTTTAAACGATATTTAGCGGAATTATCACCATTTTTTACCAAATTTTTTTTCTATTTTTTGTATTCACCCAAATGTATTGTAAACACGTGTTTTAGATGTAAAATAATGTGAACTTAACGTTAAAAATATAAAAAGTATGATTAGTTTAATAGAAATGACTTCAGACGATATTTAGCGGATTCATCACCTGTATTTCAAAATTTTTTTACGACCATTTATATTCACCCAAATGTATTGTAAAGACGTGTTTTAGATGTAAAATAATGTGAACTTAACGATAAATTATATAAAAAGTATGATTAGTTCAATACGAATGACTTTAAACGATATTTAGCGGAATTATCACCATTTTTTACCAAATTTTTTCCCAAATTTTTTTTCTATTTTTTGTATTCACCCAAATGTATTGTAAATACGTGTTTTAGATGTAAAATAATGTGAACTTAACGATAAAAATATAAAAAGTATAATTAGTTCAATACAAATGACTTTAAACGATATTTAGCGGAATTATCACCATTTTTTACCAAATTTTTTTTCTATTTTTTGTATTCACCCAAATGTATTGTAAACACGTGTTTTAGATGTAAAATAATGTGAACTTAACGTTAAAAATATAAAAAGTATGATTAGTTTAATAGAAATGACTTAAGACGATATTTAGCGGTTTCATCACCTGTATTTCAAATTTTTTTTACGACCTTTTATATTCACCCAAATGTATTGTAAAGACGTGTTTTAGATGTAAAATTATGTGAACTTAACGATAAAAATATAAAAAGTATGATTAGTTCAATACAAATGACTTTAAACGTTATTTAGCGGAATTATCACCATTTTTTACCAAATTTTTTTTCTATTTTTTGTAATCACCCAAATGTATTGTAAACACGTGTTTTAGATGGAAAACAATGTGAACTTAACGTTAAAAATATAAAAAGTATGATTAGTTTAATAGAAATGACTTAAGACGATATTTAGCGGATTCATCACCTGTATTTCAAAATTTTTTTACGACCTTTTATATTCACCCAAATGTATTGTAAAGACGTGTTTTAGATGTAAAATAATGTGAACTTAACGATAAAAATTTAAAAAGTATGATTAGTTCAATACAAATGACTTTAAACGATATTTAGCGGAATTATCACCATTTTTTATCAAATTTTTTCCCAAATTTTTTTTCTATTTTTTGTATTCACCCAAATGTATTGTAAATACGTGTTTTAGATGTAAAATAATGTGAACTTAACGATAAAAATATAAAAAGTATGATTAGTTCAATACAAATGACTTTAAACGATATTTAGCGGAATTATCACCATTTTTTACCAAATTTTTTTTCTATTTTTTGTATTCACCCAAATGTATTGTAAACACGTGTTTTAGATGTAAAATAATGTGAACTTAACGTTAAAAATATAAAAAGTATGATTAGTTTAATAGAAATGACTTAAGACGATATTTAGCGGATTCATCACCTGTATTTCAAAAATTTTTTACGACCTTTTATATTCACCCAAATGTATTGTAAAGACGTGTTTTAGATGTAAAATAATGTGAACTTAACGATAAAAATATAAAAAGTATGATTAGTTCAATACAAATGACTTTAAACGATATTTAGCGGAATTATCACCATTTTTTACCAAATTTTTTCCCAAATTTTTTTTCTATTTTTTGTATTCACCCAAATGTATTGTAAATACGTGTTTTAGATGTAAAATAATGTGAACTTAACGATAAAAATATAAAAAGTATGATTAGTTCAATACAAATGACTTTAAACGATATTTAGCGGAATTTTCACCATTTTTTACCAAATTTTTTTTCTATTTTTTGTATTCACCCAAATGTATTGTAAACACGTGTTTTAGATGTAAAATAATGTGAACTTAACGTTAAAAATATAAAAAGTATGATTAGTTTAATAGAAATGACTTCAGACGATATTTAGCGGATTCATCACCTGTATTTCAAAATTTTTTTACGACCTTTTATATTCACCCAAATGTATTGTAAAGACGTGTATTAGATGTAAAATAATGTGAACTTAACGATAAATTATATAAAAAGTATGATTAGTTCAATACGAATGACTTTAAACGATATTTAGCGGAATTATCACCATTTTTTACCAAATTTTTTCCCAAATTTTTTTTCTATTTTTTGTATTCACCCAAATGTATTGTAAATACGTGTTTTAGATGTAAAATAATGTGAACTTAACGATAAAAATATAAAAAGTATGATTAGTTCAATACAAATGACTTTAAACGATATTTAGCGGAATTATCACCATTTTTTACCAAATTTTTTCCCAAATTTTTTTTCTATTTTTTGTATTCACCCAAATGTATTGTAAATACGTGTTTTAGATGTAAAATAATGTGAACTTAACGATAAAAATATAAAAAGTATAATTAGTTCAATACAAATGACTTTAAACGATATTTAGCGGAATTATCACCATTTTTTACCAAATTTTTTTTCTATTTTTTGTATTCACCCAAATGTATTGTAAACACGTGTTTTAGATGTAAAATAATGTGAACTTAACGTTAAAAATATAAAAAGTATGATTAGTTTAATAGAAATGACTTAAGACGATATTTAGCGGTTTCATCACCTGTATTTCAAAATTTTTTTACGACCTTTTATATTCACCCAAATGTATTGTAAAGACGTGTTTTAGATGTAAAATTATGTGAACTTAACGATAAAAATATAAAAAGTATGATTAGTTCAACACAAATGACTTTAAACGTTATTTAGCGGAATTATCACCATTTTTTACCAAATTTTTTTTCTATTTTTTGTATTCACCCAAATGTATTGTAAACACGTGTTTTAGATGTAAAACAATGTGAACTTAACGTTAAAAATATAAAAAGTATGATTAGTTTAATAGAAATGACTTAAGACGATATTTAGCGGATTCATCACCTGTATTTCAAAATTTTTTTACGACCTTTTATATTCACCCAAAGGTATTGTAAAGACGTGTTTTAGATGTAAAATAATGTGAACTTAACGATAAAAATATAAAAAGTATGATTAGTTCAATACAAATGACTTTAAACGATATTTAGCGGAATTATCACCATTTTTTATCAAATTTTTTCCCAAATTTTTTTTCTATTTTTTGTATTCACCCAAATGTATTGTAAATACGTGTTTTAGATGTAAAATAATGTGAACTTAACGATAAAAATATAAAAAGTATGATTAGTTCAATACAAATGACTTTAAACGATATTTAGCGGAATTATCACCATTTTTTACCAAATTTTTTTTCTATTTTTTGTATTCACCCAAATGTATTGTAAACACGTGTTTTAGATGTAAAATAATGTGAACATAACGTTAAAAATATAAAAAGTATGATTAGTTTAATAGAAATGACTTAAGACGATATTTAGCGGATTCATCACCTGTATTTCAAAAATTTTTTACGACCTTTTATATTCACCCAAATGTATTGTAAAGACGTGTTTTAGATGTAAAATAATGTGAACTTAACGATAAAAATATAAAAAGTATGATTAGTTCAATACAAATGACTTTAAACGATATTTAGCGGAATTATCACCATTTTTTACCAAATTTTTTCCCAAATTTTTTTTCTATTTTTTGTATTCACCCAAATGTATTGTAAATACGTGTTTTAGATGTAAAATAATGTGAACTTAACGATCAAAATATAAAAAGTATGATTAGTTCAATACAAATGACTTTAAACGATATTTAGCGGAATTATCACCATTTTTTACCAAATTTTTTCCCAAATTTTTTTTCTATTTTTTGTATTCACCCAAATGTATTGTAAATACGTGTTTTAGATGTAAAATAATGTGAACTTAACGATAAAAATATAAAAAGTATGATTAGTTCAATACAAATGACTTTAAACGATATTTAGCGGAATTATCACCATTTTTTACCAAATTTTTTTTCTATTTTTTGTATTCACCCAAATGTATTGTAAATACGTGTTTTAGATGTAAAATAATGTGAACTTAACGATAAAAATATAAAAAGTATGATTAGTTCAATACAAATGACTTTAAACGATATTTAGCGGAATTATCACCATTTTTTACCAAATTTTTTTTCTATTTTTTGTATTCACCCAAATGTATTGTAAACACGTGTTTTAGATGTAAAATAATGTGAACATAACGTTAAAAATATAAAAAGTATGATTAGTTTAATAGAAATGACTTAAGACGATATTTAGCGGATTCATCACCTGTATTTCAAAAATTTTTTACGACCTTTTATATTCACCCAAATGTATTGTAAAGACGTGTTTTAGATGTAAAATAATGTGAACTTAACGATAAAAATATAAAAAGTATGATTAGTTCAATACAAATGACTTTAAACGATATTTAGCGGAATTATCACCATTTTTTACCAAATTTTTTCCCAAATTTTTTTTCTATTTTTTGTATTCACCCAAATGTATTGTAAATACGTGTTTTAGATGTAAAATAATGTGAACTTAACGATCAAAATATAAAAAGTATGATTAGTTCAATACAAATGACTTTAAACGATATTTAGCGGAATTATCACCATTTTTTACCAAATTTTTTCCCAAATTTTTTTTCTATTTTTTGTATTCACCCAAATGTATTGTAAATACGTGTTTTAGATGTAAAATAATGTGAACTTAACGATAAAAATATAAAAAGTATGATTAGTTCAATACAAATGACTTTAAACGATATTTAGCGGAATTATCACCATTTTTTACCAAATTTTTTTTCTATTTTTTGTATTCACCCAAATGTATTGTAAACACGTGTTTTAGATGTAAAATAATGTGAACTTAACGTTAAAAATATAAAAAGTATGATTAGTTTAATAGAAATGACTTAAGACGATATTTAGCGGATTCATCACCTGTATTTCAAAATTTTTTTACGAATTTTTATATTCACCCAAATGTATTGTAAAGACGTGTTTTAGATGTAAAATAATGTGAACTTAACGATAAAAATATAAAAAGTATGATTAGTTCAATAGAAATGACTTAAGACGATATTTAGCGGATTCATCACCTGTATTTCAAATTTTTTTTACGACCTTTTATATTCACCCAAAGGTATTGTAAAGACGTGTTTTAGATGTAAAATAATGTGAACTTAACGATCAAAATATAAAAAGTATGATTAGTTCAATACAAATGACTTTAAACGATATTTAGCGGAATTATCACCATTTTTTACCAAATTTTTTACCAAATTTTTTTTCTATTTTTTGTATTCACCCAAATGTATTGTAAACACGTGTTTTAGATGTAAAATAATGTGAACTTAACGTTAAAAATATAAAAAGTATGATTAGTTTAATAGAAATGACTTAAGACGATATTTAGCGGATTCATCACCTGTATTTCAAAATTTTTTTACGAATTTTTATATTCACCCAAATGTATTGTAAAGACGTGTTTTAGATGTAAAATAATGTGAACTTAACGATAAAAATATAAAAAGTATGATTAGTTCAATAGAAATGACTTAAGACGATATTTAGCGGATTCATCACCTGTATTTCAAATTTTTTTTACGACCTTTTATATTCACCCAAAGGTATTGTAAACACGTGTTTTAGATGTAAAATAATGTGAACTTAACGTTAAAAATATAAAAAGTATGATTAGTTTAATAGAAATGACTTCAGACTATATTTAGCGGATTCATCACCTGTATTTCAAAATTTTTTTACGACCTTTTATATTCACCCAAATGTATTGTAAAGACGTGTTTTAGATGTAAAATAATGTGAACTTAACGATAAATTATAAAAAAAGTATGATTAGTTCAATACGAATGACTTTAAACGATATTTAGCGGAATTATCACCATTTTTTACCAAATTTTTTCCCAAATTTTTTTTCTATTTTTTGTATTCACCCAAATGTATTGTAAATACGTGTTTTAGATGTAAAATAATGTGAACTTAACGATAAAAATATAAAAAGTATGATTAGTTCAATACAAATGACTTTAAACGATATTTAGCGGAATTATCACCATTTTTTACCAAATTTTTTCCCAAATTTTTTTTCTATTTTTTGTATTCACCCAAATGTATTGTAAATACGTGTTTTAGATGTAAAATAATGTGAACTTAACGATAAAAATATAAAAAGTATAATTAGTTCAATACAAATGACTTTAAACGATATTTAGCGGAATTATCACCATTTTTTACCAAATTTTTTTTCTATTTTTTGTATTCACCCAAATGTATTGTAAACACGTGTTTTAGATGTAAAATAATGTGAACTTAACGTTAAAAATATAAAAAGTATGATTAGTTTAATAGAAATGACTTAAGACGATATTTAGCGGTTTCATCACCTGTATTTCAAAATTTTTTTACGACCTTTTATATTCACCCAAATGTATTGTAAAGACGTGTTTTAGATGTAAAATTATGTGAACTTAACGATAAAAATATAAAAAGTATGATTAGTTCAACACAAATGACTTTAAACGTTATTTAGCGGAATTATCACCATTTTTTACCAAATTTTTTTTCTATTTTTTGTATTCACCCAAATGTATTGTAAACACGTGTTTTAGATGTAAAACAATGTGAACTTAACGTTAAAAATATAAAAAGTATGATTAGTTTAATAGAAATGACTTAAGACGATATTTAGCGGATTCATCACCTGTATTTCAAAATTTTTTTACGACCTTTTATATTCACCCAAAGGTATTGTAAAGACGTGTTTTAGATGTAAAATAATGTGAACTTAACGATAAAAATATAAAAAGTATGATTAGTTCAATACAAATGACTTTAAACGATATTTAGCGGAATTATCACCATTTTTTATCAAATTTTTTCCCAAATTTTTTTTCTATTTTTTGTATTCACCCAAATGTATTGTAAATACGTGTTTTAGATGTAAAATAATGTGAACTTAACGATAAAAATATAAAAAGTATGATTAGTTCAATACAAATGACTTTAAACGATATTTAGCGGAATTATCACCATTTTTTACCCAATTTTTTCCCAAATTTTTTTTCTATTTTTTGTATTCATCCAAATGTATTGTAAACACGTGTTTTAGATGTAAAATAATGTGAACTTAACGTTAAAAATATAAAAAGTATGATTAGTTTAATAGAAATGACTTAAGACGATATTTAGCGGATTCATCACCTGTATTTCAAAATTTTTTTACGACCTTTTATATTCACCCAAATGTATTGTAAAGACGTGTTTTAGATGTAAAATAATGTGAACTTAACGATAAAAATATAAAAAGTATGATTAGTTCAATACAAATGACTTTAAACGATATTTAGCGGAATTATCACCATTTTTTACCAAATTTTTTCCCAAATTTTTTTTCTATTTTTTGTATTCACCCAAATGTATTGTAAATACGTGTTTTAGATGTAAAATAATGTGAACTTAACGATAAAAATATAAAAAGTATGATTAGTTCAATACAAATGACTTTAAACGATATTTAGCGGAATTATCACCATTTTTTACACAATTTTTTCCCAAATTTTTTTTCTATTTTTTGTATTCATCCAAATGTATTGTAAACACGTGTTTTAGATGTAAAATAATGTGAACTTAACGTTAAAAATATAAAAAGTATGATTAGTTTAATAGAAATGACTTAAGACGATATTTAGCGGATTCATCACCTGTATTTCAAAATTTTTTTACGACCTTTTATATTCACCCAAATGTATTGTAAAGACGTGTTTTAGATGTAAAATAATGTGAACTTAACGATAAAAATATAAAAAGTATGATTAGTTCAATACAAATGACTTAAGACGATATTTAGCGGTTTCATCACCTGTATTTCAAAATTTTTTTACGACCTTTTATATTCACCCAAATGTATTGTAAAGACGTGTTTTAGATGTAAAATAATGTGAACTTAACGATAAAAATATAAAAAGTATGATTAGTTCAATACAAATGACTTTAAACGATATTTAGCGGATTCATCAGCTGTATTTCAAAATTTTTTTACGACCTTTTATATTCACCCAAATGTATTGTAAATACGTGTTTTAGATGTAAAATAATGTGAACTTAACGATAAAAATATAAAAAGTATGATTAGTTCAATACAAATGACTTTAAACGATATTTAGCGGAATTGTCACCATTTTTTACCCAATTTTTTCCCAAATTTTTTTTCTATTTTTTGTATTCACCCAAATGTATTGTAAACACGTGTTTTAGATGTAAAATAATGTGAACTTAACGTTAAAAATATAAAAAGTATGATTAGTTTAATAGAAATGACTTAAGACGATATTTAGCGGAATTATCACCATTTTTTACCAAATTTTTTTTCTATTTTTTGTATTCACCCAAATGTATTGTAAACACGTGTTTTAGATGTAAAATAATGTGAACTTAACGTTAAAAATATAAAAAGTATGATTAGTTTAATAGAAATGACTTAAGACGATATTTAGCGGATTCATCACCTGTATTTCAAAATTTTTTTACGAATTTTTATATTCACCCAAATGTATTGTAAAGACGTGTTTTAGATGTAAAATAATGTGAACTTAACGATAAAAATATAAAAAGTATGATTAGTTCAATAGAAATGACTTAAGACGATATTTAGCGGATTCATCACCTGTATTTCAAATTTTTTTTACGACCTTTTATATTCACCCAAAGGTATTGTAAAGACGTGTTTTAGATGTAAAATAATGTGAACTTAACGATAAAAATATAAAAAGTATGATTAGTTCAATACAAATGACTTTAAACGATATTTAGCGGAATTTTCACCATTTTTTACCAAATTTTTTTTCTATTTTTTGTATTCACCCAAATGTATTGTAAACACGTGTTTTAGATGTAAAATAATGTGAACTTAACGTTAAAAATATAAAAAGTATGATTAGTTTAATAGAAATGACTTCAGACGATATTTAGCGGATTCATCACCTGTATTTCAAAATTTTTTTACGACCTTTTATATTCACCCAAATGTATTGTAAAGACGTGTTTTAGATGTAAAATAATGTGAACTTAACGATAAAAATATAAAAAGTATGATTAGTTCAATACAAATGACTTTAAACGATATTTAGCGGAATTATCACCATTTTTTACCAAATTTTTTCCCAAATTTTTTTTCTATTTTTTGTATTCACCCAAATGTATTGTAAATACGTGTTTTAGATGTAAAATAATGTGAACTTAACGATCAAAATATAAAAAGTATGATTAGTTCAATACAAATGACTTTAAACGATATTTAGCGGAATTATCACCATTTTTTATCAAATTTTTTCCCAAATTTTTTTTCTATTTTTTGTATTCACCCAAATGTATTGTAAATACGTGTTTTAGATGTAAAATAATGTGAACTTAACGATAAAAATATAAAAAGTATGATTAGTTCAATACAAATGACTTTAAACGATATTTAGCGGAATTATCACCATTTTTTACCCAATTTTTTCCCAAATTTTTTTTCTATTTTTTGTATTCATCCAAATGTATTGTAAACACGTGTTTTAGATGTAAAATAATGTGAACTTAACGTTAAAAATATAAAAAGTATGATTAGTTTAATAGAAATGACTTAAGACGATATTTAGCGGATTCATCACCTGTATTTCAAAATTTTTTTACGACCTTTTATATTCACCCAAATGTATTGTAAAGACGTGTTTTAGATGTAAAATAATGTGAACTTAACGATAAAAATATAAAAAGTATGATTAGTTCAATACAAATGACTTTAAACGATATTTAGCGGAATTATCACCATTTTTTACCAAATTTTTTCCCAAATTTTTTTTCTATTTTTTGTATTCACCCAAATGTATTGTAAATACGTGTTTTAGATGTAAAATAATGTGAACTTAACGATAAAAATATAAAAAGTATGATTAGTTCAATACAAATGACTTTAAACGATATTTAGCGGAATTATCACCATTTTTTACACAATTTTTTCCCAAATTTTTTTTCTATTTTTTGTATTCATCCAAATGTATTGTAAACACGTGTTTTAGATGTAAAATAATGTGAACTTAACGTTAAAAATATAAAAAGTATGATTAGTTTAATAGAAATGACTTAAGACGATATTTAGCGGATTCATCACCTGTATTTCAAAATTTTTTTACGACCTTTTATATTCACCCAAATGTATTGTAAAGACGTGTTTTAGATGTAAAATAATGTGAACTTAACGATAAAAATATAAAAAGTATGATTAGTTCAATACAAATGACTTAAGACGATATTTAGCGGTTTCATCACCTGTATTTCAAAATTTTTTTACGACCTTTTATATTCACCCAAATGTATTGTAAAGACGTGTTTTAGATGTAAAATAATGTGAACTTAACGATAAAAATATAAAAAGTATGATTAGTTCAATACAAATGACTTTAAACGATATTTAGCGGATTCATCAGCTGTATTTCAAAATTTTTTTACGACCTTTTATATTCACCCAAATGTATTGTAAATACGTGTTTTAGATGTAAAATAATGTGAACTTAACGATAAAAATATAAAAAGTATGATTAGTTCAATACAAATGACTTTAAACGATATTTAGCGGAATTATCACCATTTTTTACCAAATTTTTTCCCAAATTTTTTTTCTATTTTTTGTATTCACCCAAATGTATTGTAAATACGTGTTTTAGATGTAAAATAATGTGAACTTAACGATCAAAATATAAAAAGTATGATTAGTTCAATACAAATGACTTTAAACGATATTTAGCGGAATTATCACCATTTTTTATCAAATTTTTTCCCAAATTTTTTTTCTATTTTTTGTATTCACCCAAATGTATTGTAAATACGTGTTTTAGATGTAAAATAATGTGAACTTAACGATAAAAATATAAAAAGTATGATTAGTTCAATACAAATGACTTTAAACGATATTTAGCGGAATTATCACCATTTTTTACCCAATTTTTTCCCAAATTTTTTTTCTATTTTTTGTATTCATCCAAATGTATTGTAAACACGTGTTTTAGATGTAAAATAATGTGAACTTAACGTTAAAAATATAAAAAGTATGATTAGTTTAATAGAAATGACTTAAGACGATATTTAGCGGATTCATCACCTGTATTTCAAAATTTTTTTACGACCTTTTATATTCACCCAAATGTATTGTAAAGACGTGTTTTAGATGTAAAATAATGTGAACTTAACGATAAAAATATAAAAAGTATGATTAGTTCAATACAAATGACTTTAAACGATATTTAGCGGAATTATCACCATTTTTTACCAAATTTTTTCCCAAATTTTTTTTCTATTTTTTGTATTCACCCAAATGTATTGTAAATACGTGTTTTAGATGTAAAATAATGTGAACTTAACGATAAAAATATAAAAAGTATGATTAGTTCAATACAAATGACTTTAAACGATATTTAGCGGAATTATCACCATTTTTTACACAATTTTTTCCCAAATTTTTTTTCTATTTTTTGTATTCATCCAAATGTATTGTAAACACGTGTTTTAGATGTAAAATAATGTGAACTTAACGTTAAAAATATAAAAAGTATGATTAGTTTAATAGAAATGACTTAAGACGATATTTAGCGGATTCATCACCTGTATTTCAAAATTTTTTTACGACCTTTTATATTCACCCAAATGTATTGTAAAGACGTGTTTTAGATGTAAAATAATGTGAACTTAACGATAAAAATATAAAAAGTATGATTAGTTCAATACAAATGACTTAAGACGATATTTAGCGGTTTCATCACCTGTATTTCAAAATTTTTTTACGACCTTTTATATTCACCCAAATGTATTGTAAAGACGTGTTTTAGATGTAAAATAATGTGAACTTAACGATAAAAATATAAAAAGTATGATTAGTTCAATACAAATGACTTTAAACGATATTTAGCGGATTCATCAGCTGTATTTCAAAATTTTTTTACGACCTTTTATATTCACCCAAATGTATTGTAAATACGTGTTTTAGATGTAAAATAATGTGAACTTAACGATAAAAATATAAAAAGTATGATTAGTTCAATACAAATGACTTTAAACGATATTTAGCGGAATTGTCACCATTTTTTACCCAATTTTTTCCCAAATTTTTTTTCTATTTTTTGTATTCACCCAAATGTATTGTAAACACGTGTTTTAGATGTAAAATAATGTGAACTTAACGTTAAAAATATAAAAAGTATGATTAGTTTAATAGAAATGACTTAAGACGATATTTAGCGGAATTATCACCATTTTTTACCAAATTTTTTTTCTATTTTTTGTATTCACCCAAATGTATTGTAAACACGTGTTTTAGATGTAAAATAATGTGAACTTAACGTTAAAAATATAAAAAGTATGATTAGTTTAATAGAAATGACTTAAGACGATATTTAGCGGATTCATCACCTGTATTTCAAAATTTTTTTACGAATTTTTATATTCACCCAAATGTATTGTAAAGACGTGTTTTAGATGTAAAATAATGTGAACTTAACGATAAAAATATAAAAAGTATGATTAGTTCAATAGAAATGACTTAAGACGATATTTAGCGGATTCATCACCTGTATTTCAAATTTTTTTTACGACCTTTTATATTCACCCAAAGGTATTGTAAAGACGTGTTTTAGATGTAAAATAATGTGAACTTAACGATAAAAATATAAAAAGTATGATTAGTTCAATACAAATGACTTTAAACGATATTTAGCGGAATTTTCACCATTTTTTACCAAATTTTTTTTCTATTTTTTGTATTCACCCAAATGTATTGTAAACACGTGTTTTAGATGTAAAATAATGTGAACTTAACGTTAAAAATATAAAAAGTATGATTAGTTTAATAGAAATGACTTCAGACGATATTTAGCGGATTCATCACCTGTATTTCAAAATTTTTTTACGACCTTTTATATTCACCCAAATGTATTGTAAAGACGTGTTTTAGATGTAAAATAATGTGAACTTAACGATAAAAATATAAAAAGTATGATTAGTTCAATACAAATGACTTTAAACGTTATTTAGCGGAATTATCACCATTTTTTACCAAATTTTTTTTCTATTTTTTGTATTCACCCAAATGTATTGTAAACACGTGTTTTAGATGTAAAACAATGTGAACTTAACGTTAAAAATATAAAAAGTATGATTAGTTTAATAGAAATGACTTAAGACGATATTTAGCGGATTCATCACCTGTATTTCAAAATTTTTTTACGACCTTTTATATTCACCCAAAGGTATTGTAAAGACGTGTTTTAGATGTAAAATAATGTGAACTTAACGATAAAAATATAAAAAGTATGATTAGTTCAATACAAATGACTTTAAACGATATTTAGCGGAATTTTCACCATTTTTTACCGAATTTTTTTTCTATTTTTTGTATTCACCCAAATGTATTGTAAACACGTGTTTTAGATGTAAAATAATGTGAACTTAACGTTAAAAATATAAAAAGTATGATTAGTTTAATAGAAATGACTTAAGACGATATTTAGCGGATTCATCACCTGTATTTCAAAATTTTTTTACGACCTTTTATATTCACCCAAATGTATTGTAAAGACGTGTTTTAGATGTAAAATTATGTGAACTTAACGATAAAAATATAAAAAGTATGATTAGTTCAATACAAATGACTTTAAACGTTATTTAGCGGAATTATCACCATTTTTTACCAAATTTTTTTTCTATTTTTTGTATTCACCCAAATGTATTGTAAACACGTGTTTTAGATGTAAAACAATGTGAACTTAACGTTAAAAATATAAAAAGTATGATTAGTTTAATAGAAATGACTTAAGACGATATTTAGCGGATTCATCACCTGTATTTCAAAATTTTTTTACGACCTTTTATATTCACCCAAAGGTATTGTAAAGACGTGTTTTAGATGTAAAATAATGTGAACTTAACGATAAAAATATAAAAAGTATGATTAGTTCAATACAAATGACTTTAAACGATATTTAGCGGAATTATCACCATTTTTTATCAAATTTTTTCCCAAATTTTTTTTCTGTTTTTTGTATTCACCCAAATGTATTGTAAATACGTGTTTTAGATGTAAAATAATGTGAACTTAACGATAAAAATATAAAAAGTATGATTAGTTCAATACAAATGACTTTAAACGATATTTAGCGGAATTATCACCATTTTTTACCAAATTTTTTTTCTATTTTTTGTATTCACCCAAATGTATTGTAAACACGTGTTTTAGATGTAAAATAATGTGAACATAACGTTAAAAATATAAAAAGTATGATTAGTTTAATAGAAATGACTTAAGACGATATTTAGCGGATTCATCACCTGTATTTCAAAAATTTTTTACGACCTTTTATATTCACCCAAATGTATTGTAAAGACGTGTTTTAGATGTAAAATAATGTGAACTTAACGATAAAAATATAAAAAGTATGATTAGTTCAATACAAATGACTTTAAACGATATTTAGCGGAATTATCACCATTTTTTACCAAATTTTTTCCCAAATTTTTTTTCTATTTTTTGTATTCACCCAAATGTATTGTAAATACGTGTTTTAGATGTAAAATAATGTGAACTTAACGATCAAAATATAAAAAGTATGATTAGTTCAATACAAATGACTTTAAACGATATTTAGCGGAATTATCACCATTTTTTACCAAATTTTTTCCCAAATTTTTTTTCTATTTTTTGTATTCACCCAAATGTATTGTAAATACGTGTTTTAGATGTAAAATAATGTGAACTTAACGATAAAAATATAAAAAGTATGATTAGTTCAATACAAATGACTTTAAACGATATTTAGCGGAATTATCACCATTTTTTACCAAATTTTTTTTCTATTTTTTGTATTCACCCAAATGTATTGTAAACACGTGTTTTAGATGTAAAATAATGTGAACTTAACGTTAAAAATATAAAAAGTATGATTAGTTTAATAGAAATGACTTAAGACGATATTTAGCGGATTCATCACCTGTATTTCAAAATTTTTTTACGAATTTTTATATTCACCCAAATGTATTGTAAAGACGTGTTTTAGATGTAAAATAATGTGAACTTAACGATAAAAATATAAAAAGTATGATTAGTTCAATAGAAATGACTTAAGACGATATTTAGCGGATTCATCACCTGTATTTCAAATTTTTTTTACGACCTTTTATATTCACCCAAAGGTATTGTAAAGACGTGTTTTAGATGTAAAATAATGTGAACTTAACGATAAAAATATAAAAAGTATGATTAGTTCAATACAAATGACTTTAAACGATATTTAGCGGAATTTTCACCATTTTTTACCAAATTTTTTTTCTATTTTTTGTATTCACCCAAATGTATTGTAAACACGTGTTTTAGATGTAAAATAATGTGAACTTAACGTTAAAAATATAAAAAGTATGATTAGTTTAATAGAAATGACTTCAGACGATATTTAGCGGATTCATCACCTGTATTTCAAAATTTTTTTACGACCTTTTATATTCACCCAAATGTATTGTAAAGACGTGTTTTAGATGTAAAATAATGTGAACTTAACGATAAAAATATAAAAAGTATGATTAGTTCAATACAAATGACTTTAAACGTTATTTAGCGGAATTATCACCATTTTTTACCAAATTTTTTTTCTATTTTTTGTATTCACCCAAATGTATTGTAAACACGTGTTTTAGATGTAAAACAATGTGA
Organism: Diuraphis noxia; assembly: GCF_037042655.1. Taxonomy (NCBI): domain Eukaryota; kingdom Metazoa; phylum Arthropoda; class Insecta; order Hemiptera; family Aphididae; genus Diuraphis; species Diuraphis noxia. The sequence continues at coordinate 2,688,738 of NW_028301718.1, forward strand.
ACTTAACGTTAAAAATATAAAAAGTATGATTACTTTAATAGAAATGACTTAAGACGATATTTAGCGGATTCATCACCTGTATTTCAAAATTTTTTTACGACCTTTTATATTCACCCAAAGGTATTGTAAAGACGTGTTTTAGATGTAAAATAATGTGAACTTAACGATAAAAATATAAAAAGTATGATTAGTTCAATACAAATGACTTTAAACGATATTTAGCGGAATTTTCACCATTTTTTACCGAATTTTTTTTCTATTTTTTGTATTCACCCAAATGTATTGTAAACACGTGTTTTAGATGTAAAATAATGTGAACTTAACGTTAAAAATATAAAAAGTATGATTAGTTTAATAGAAATGACTTAAGACGATATTTAGCGGATTCATCACCTGTATTTCAAAATTTTTTTACGACCTTTTATATTCACCCAAATGTATTGTAAAGACGTGTTTTAGATGTAAAATTATGTGAACTTAACGATAAAAATATAAAAAGTATGATTAGTTCAATACAAATGACTTTAAACGATATTTAGCGGAATTATCACCATTTTTTACCCAATTTTTTCCCAAATTTTTTTTCTATTTTTTGTATTCACCCAAATGTATTGTAAATACGTGTTTTAGATGTAAAATAATGTGAACTTAACGATAAAAATATAAAAAGTATGATTAGTTTAATAGAAATGACTTAAGACGGTATTTAGCGGATTCATCACCTGTATTTCAAAATTTTTTTACGACCTTTTATATTCACCCAAATGTATTGTAAAGACGTGTTTTAGATGTAACATAATGTGAACTTAACGATTAAAATATAAAAAGTATGATTAGTTCAATACAAATGACTTTAAACGATATTTAGCGGAATTATCACCATTTTTTACCAAATTTTTTCCCAAATTTTTTTTCTATTTTTTGTATTCACCCAAATGTATTGTAAATACGTGTTTTAGATGTAAAATAATGTGAACATAACGATAAAAATATAAAAAGTATGATTAGTTCAATACAAATGACTTTAAACGATATTTAGCGGAATTATCACCATTTTTTACCCAATTTTTTCCCAAATTTTTTTTCTATTTTTTGTATTCACCCAAATGTATTGTAAACACGTGTTTTAGATGTAAAATAATGTGAACTTAACGTTAAAAATATAAAAAGTATGATTAGTTTAATAGAAATGACTTAAGACGATATTTAGCGGATTCATCACCTGTATTTCAAAATTTTTTTACGAGCTTTTATATTCACCCAAATGTATTGTAAAGACGTGTTTTAGATGTAAAATAATGTGAACTTAACGATAAAAATATAAAAAGTATGATTAGTTCAATACAAATGACTTTAAACGATATTTAGCGGAATTATCACCATTTTTTACCAAATTTTTTTTCTATTTTTTGTATTCACCCAAATGTATTGTAAACACGTGTTTTAGATGTAAAATAATGTGAAATTAACGTTAAAAATATAAAAAGTATGATTAGTTTAATAGAAATGACTTAAGACGATATTTAGCGGATTCATCACCTGTATTTCAAAATTTTTTTACGACCTTTTATATTCACCCAATTGTATTGTAAAGACGTGTTTTAGATGTAAAATAATGTGAACTTAACGATAAAAATATAAAAAGTATGATTAGTTCAATACAAATGACTTTAAACGATATTTAGCGGAATTATCACCATTTTTTACCAAATTTTTTCCCAAATTTTTTTTCTATTTTTTGTATTCACCCAAATGTATTGTAAATACGTGTTTTAGATGTAAAATAATGTGAACTTAACGATCAAAATATAAAAAGTATGATTAGTTCAATACAAATGACTTTAAACGATATTTAGCGGATTTATCACCATTTTTTACCAAATTTTTTCCCAAATTTTTTTTCTATTTTTTGTATTCACCCAAATGTATTGTAAATACGTGTTTTAGATGTAAAATAATGTGAACTTAACGATAAAAATATAAAAAGTATGATTAGTTCAATACAAATGACTTTAAACGATATTTAGCGGAATTATCACCATTTTTTACCAAATTTTTTTTCTATTTTTTGTATTCACCCAAATGTATTGTAAACACGTGTTTTAGATGTAAAATAATGTGAACTTAACGTTAAAAATATAAAAAGTATGATTAGTTTAATAGAAATGACTTAAGACGATATTTAGCGGATTCATCACCTGTATTTCAAAATTTTTTTACGACCTTTTATATTCACCCAAATGTATTGTAAAGACGTGTTTTAGATGTAAAATAATGTGAACTTAACGATAAAAATATAAAAAGTATGATTAGTTCAATACAAATGACTTTAAACGATATTTAGCGGAATTATCACCATTTTTTACCCAATATTTTCCCAAAATTTTTTTCTATTTTTTGTATTCACCCAAATGTATTGTAAATACGTGTTTTAGATGTAAAATAATGTGAACTTAACGATAAAAATATAAAAAGTATGATTAGTTCAATACAAATGACTTTAAACGAAATTTAGCGGAATTATCACCATTTTTTACCAAATTTTTTCCCAAATTTTTTTTCTATTTTTTGTATTCACCCAAATGTATTGTAAATACGTGTTTTATATGTAAAATAATGTGAACTTAACGATAAAAATATAAAAAGTATGATTAGTTCTATACAAATGACTTTAAACGATATTTAGCGGAATTATCACCATTTTTTACCCAATGTTTTTTCTATTTTTTGTATTCACCCAAATGTATTGTAAACACGTGTTTTAGATGTAAAATAATGTGAACTTAACGTTAAAAATATAAAAAGTATGATTAGTTTAATAGAAATGACTTAAGACGATATTTAGCGGATTCATCACCTGTATTTCAAAATTTTTTTACGACCTTTTATATTCACCCAAATGTATTGTAAAGACGTGTTTTAGATGTAAAATAATGTGAACTTAACGATAAAAATATAAAAAGTATGATTAGTTCAATACAAATGACTTTAAACGAAATTTAGCGGAATTATCACCATTTTTTACCAAATTTTTTCCTAAATTTTTTTTCTATTTTTTGTATTCACCCAAATGTATTGTAAATACGTGTTTTATATGTAAAATAATGTGAACTTAACGATAAAAATATAAAAAGTATGATTAGTTCAATACAAATGACTTTAAACGATATTTAGCGGAATTATCACCATTTTTTACCAAATTTTTTCCCAAATTTTTTTTCTATTTTTTGTATTCACCCAAATGTATTGTAAATACGTGTTTTAGATGTAAAATAATGTGAACTTAACGTTAAAAATATAAAAAGTATGATTAGTTTAATAGAAATGACTTAAGACGATATTTAGCGGATTCATCACCTGTATTTCAAAATTTTTTTACGACCTTTTATATTCACCCAAATGTATTGTAAAGACGTGTTTTAGATGTAAAATAATGTGAACTTAACGATAAAAATTTAAAAAGTATGATTAGTTCAATACAAATGACTTTAAACGAAATTTAGCGGAATTATCACCATTTTTTACCAAATTTTTTCCTAAATTTTTTTTCTATTTTTTGTATTCACCCAAATGTATTGTAAATACGTGTTTTATATGTAAAATAATGTGAACTTAACGATAAAAATATAAAAAGTATGATAAGTTCAATACAAATGACTTTAAACGATATTTAGCGGAATTATCACCATTTTTTACCAAATTTTTTTTCTATTTTTTGTATTCACCCAAATGTATTGTAAATACGTGTTTTAGATGTAAAATAATGTGAACTTAACGTTAAAAATATAAAAAGTATGATTAGTTTAATAGAAATGACTTAAGACGATATTTAGCGGATTCATCACCTGTATTTCAAAATTTTTTTACGACCTTTTATATTCACCCAAATGTATTGTAAAGACGTGTTTTAGATGTAAAATAATGTGAACTTAACGATAAAAATTTAAAAAGTATGATTAGTTCAATACAAATGACTTTAAACGAAATTTAGCGGAATTATCACCATTTTTTACCAAATTTTTTCCTAAATTTTTTTTCTATTTTTTGTATTCACCCAAATGTATTGTAAATACGTGTTTTATATGTAAAATAATGTGAACTTAACGATAAAAATATAAAAAGTATGATAAGTTCAATACAAATGACTTTAAACGATATTTAGCGGAATTATCACCATTTTTTACCAAATTTTTTTTCTATTTTTTGTATTCACCCAAATGTATTGTAAACACGTGTTTTAGATGTAAAATAATGTGAACTTAACGTTAAAAATATAAAAAGTATGATTAGTTTAATAGAAATGACTTAAGACGATATTTAGCGGATTCATCACCTGTATTTCAAAATTTTTTTACGACCTTTTATATTCACCAAAATGTATTGTAAAGACGTGTTTTAGATGTAAAATAATGTGAACTTAACGATAAAAATATAAAAAGTATGATTAGTTCAATACAAATGACTTTAAACGATATTTAGCGGAATGATCACCATTTTTTACCAAATTTTTTCCCAAATTTTTTTTCTATTTTTTGTATTCACCCAAATGTATTGTAAATACGTGTTTTAGATGTAAAATAATGTGAACTTAACGTTAAAAATATAAAAAGTATGATTAGTTTAATAGAAATGACTTAAGACGATATTTAGCGGATTCATCTCCTGTATTTCAAAATTTTTTTACGACCTTTTATATTCACCCAAATGTATTGTAAAGACGTGTTTTAGATGTAAAATAATGTGAACTTAACGATAAAAATTTAAAAAGTATGATTAGTTCAATACAAATGACTTTAAACGAAATTTAGCGGAATTATCACCATTTTTTACCAAATTTTTTCCTAAATTTTTTTTCTATTTTTTGTATTCACCCAAATGTATTGTAAATACGTGTTTTATATGTAAAATAATGTGAACTTTACGATAAAAATATAAAAAGTATGATTAGTTCAATACAAATGACTTTAAACGATATTTAGCGGAATTATCACCATTTTTTACCCAATTTTTTTTCTATTTTTTGTATTCACCCAAATGTATTGTAAACACGTGTTTTAGATGTAAAATAATGTGAACTTAACGTTAAAAATATAAAAAGTATGATTAGTTTAATAGAAATTACTTAAGACGATATTTAGCGGATTCATCACCTGTATTTCAAAATTTTTTTACGACCTTTTATATTCACCCAAATGTATTGTAAAGACGTGTTTTAGATGTAAAATAATGTGAACTTAACGATAAAAATATAAAAAGTATGATTAGTTCAATACAAATGACTTTAAACGAAATTTAGCGGAATTATCACCATTTTTTACCAAATTTTTTCCTAAATTTTTTTTCTATTTTTTGTATTCACCCAAATGTATTGTAAATACGTGTTTTATATGTAAAATAATGTGAACTTAACGATAAAAATATAAAAAGTATGATTAGTTCAATACAAATGACTTTAAACGATATTTAGCGGAATTATCACCATTTTTTACCCAATTTTTTTTCTATTTTTTGTATTCACCCAAATGTATTGTAAACACGTGTTTTAGATGTAAAATAATGTGAACTTAACGTTAAAAATATAAAAAGTATGATTAGTTTAATAGAAATGACTTAAGACGATATTTAGCGGATTCATCACCTGTATTTCAAAATTTTTTTACGACCTTTTATATTCACCCAAATGTATTGTAAAGACGTGTTTTAGATGTAAAATAATGTGAAATTAACGATAAAAATATAAAAAGTATGATTAGTTCAATACAAATGACTTTAAACGATATTTAGCGGAATTATCACCATTTTTTACCCAATTTTTTCCCAAATTTTTTTTCTATTTTTTGTATTCACCCAAATGTATTGTAAATACGTGTTTTAGATGTAAAATAATGTGAACTTAACGTTAAAAATATAAAAAGTATGATTAGTTTAATAGAAATGACTTAAGACGATATTTAGCGGATTCATCACCTGTATTTCAAAATTTTTTTACGACCTTTTATATTCACCCAAATGTATTGTAAAGACGTGTTTTAGATGTAAAATAATGTGAACTTAACGATAAAAATTTAAAAAGTATGATTAGTTCAATACAAATGACTTTAAACGAAATTTAGCGGAATTATCACCATTTTTTACCAAATTTTTTCCCAAATTTTTTTTCTATTTTTTGTATTCACCCAAATGTATTGTAAATACGTGTTTTATATGTAAAATAATGTGAACTTAACGATAAAAATATAAAAAGTATGATTAGTTCAATACAAATGACTTTAAACGATATTTAGCGGAATTATCACCATTTTTTACCAAATTTTTTTTCTATTTTTTGTATTCACCCAAATGTATTGTAAACACGTGTTTTAGATGTAAAATAATGTGAACTTAACGTTAAAAATATAAAAAGTATGATTAGTTTAATAGAAATGACTTAAGACGATATTTAGCGGATTCATCACCTGTATTTCAAAATTTTTTTACGACCTTTTATATTCACCAAAATGTATTGTAAAGACGTGTTTTAGATGTAAAATAATGTGAACTTAACGATAAAAACATAAAAAGTATGATTAGTTCAATACAAATGACTTTAAACGATATTTAGCGGAATTATCACCATTTTTTACCAAATTTTTTCCCAAATTTTTTTTCTATTTTTTGTATTCACCCAAATGTATTGTAAATACGTGTTTTAGATGTAAAATAATGTGAACTTAACGTTAAAAATATAAAAAGTATGATTAGTTTAATAGAAATGACTTAAGACGATATTTAGCGGATTCATCACCTGTATTTCAAAATTTTTTTACGACCTTTTATATTCACCCAAATGTATTGTAAAGACGTGTTTTAGATGTAAAATAACGTGAACTTAACGATAAAAATATAAAAAGTATGATTAGTTCAATACAAATGACTTTAAACGATATTTAGCGGAATTATCACCATTTTTTACCCAATATTTTCCCAAAATTTTTTTCTATTTTTTGTATTCACCCAAATGTATTGTAAATACGTGTTTTAGATGTAAAATAATGTGAACTTAACGATAAAAATATAAAAAGTATGATTAGTTCAATACAAATGACTTTAAACGAAATTTAGCGGAATTATCACCATTTTTTACCCAATTTTTTTTCTATTTTTTGTATTCACCCAAATGTATTGTAAATACGTGTTTTATATGTAAAATAATGTGAACTTAACGATAAAAATATAAAAAGTATGATTAGTTCAATACAAATGACTTTAAACGATATTTAGCGGAATTATCACCATTTTTTACCCAATGTTTTTTCTATTTTTTGTATTCACCCAAATGTATTGTAAACACGTGTTTTAGATGTAAAATAATGTGAACTTAACGTTAAAAATATAAAAAGTATGATTAGTTTAATAGAAATGACTTAAGACGATATTTAGCGGATTCATCACCTGTATTTCAAAATTTTTTTACGACCTTTTATATTCACCCAAATGTATTGTAAAGACGTGTTTTAGATGTAAAATAATGTGAACTTAACGATAAAAATTTAAAAAGTATGATTAGTTCAATACAAATGACTTTAAACGAAATTTAGCGGAATTATCACCATTTTTTACCAAATTTTTTCCTAAATTTTTTTTCTATTTTTTGTATTCACCCAAATGTATTGTAAATACGTGTTTTATATGTAAAATAATGTGAACTTAACGATAAAAATATAAAAAGTATGATAAGTTCAATACAAATGACTTTAAACGATATTTAGCGGAATTATCACCATTTTTTACCAAATTTTTTTTCTATTTTTTGTATTCACCCAAATGTATTGTAAACACGTGTTTTAGATGTAAAATAATGTGAACTTAACGTTAAAAATATAAAAAGTATGATTAGTTTAATAGAAATGACTTAAGACGATATTTAGCGGATTCATCACCTGTATTTCAAAATTTTTTTACGACCTTTTATATTCACCCAAATGTATTGTAAAGACGTGTTTTAGATGTAAAATAACGTGAACTTAACGATAAAAATATAAAAAGTATGATTAGTTCAATACAAATGACTTTAAACGATATTTAGCGGAATTATCACCATTTTTTACCCAATATTTTCCCAAAATTTTTTTCTATTTTTTGTATTCACCCAAATGTATTGTAAATACGTGTTTTAGATGTAAAATAATGTGAACTTAACGATAAAAATATAAAAAGTATGATTAGTTCAATACAAATGACTTTAAACGAAATTTAGCGGAATTATCACCATTTTTTACCAAATTTTTTCCCAAATTTTTTTTCTATTTTTTGTATTCACCCAAATGTATTGTAAATACGTGTTTTATATGTAAAATAATGTGAACTTAACGAAAAAAATATAAAAAGTATGATTAGTTCTATACAAATGACTTTAAACGATATTTAGCGGAATTATCACCATTTTTTACCCAATTTTTTTTCTATTTTTTGTATTCACCCAAATGTATTGTAAACACGTGTTTTAGATGTAAAATAATGTGAACTTAACGTTAAAAATATAAAAAGTATGATTAGTTTAATAGAAATGACTTAAGACGATATTTAGCGGATTCATCACCTGTATTTCAAAATTTTTTTACGACCTTTTATATTCACCCAAATGTATTGTAAAGGCGTGTTTTAGATGTAAAATAATGTGAAATTAACGATAAAAATATAAAAAGTATGATTAGTTCAATACAAATGACTTTAAACGATATTTAGCGGAATTATCACCATTTTTTACCCAATTTTTTCCCAAATTTTTTTTCTATTTTTTGTATTCACCCAAATGTATTGTAAATACGTGTTTTAGATGTAAAATAATGTGAACTTAACGTTAAAAATATAAAAAGTATGATTAGTTTAATAGAAATGACTTAAGACGATATTTAGCGGATTCATCACCTGTATTTCAAAATTTTTTTACGACCTTTTATATTCACCCAAATGTATTGTAAAGACGTGTTTTAGATGTAAAATAATGTGAACTTAACGATAAAAATTTAAAAAGTATGATTAGTTCAATACAAATGACTTTAAACGAAATTTAGCGGAATTATCACCATTTTTTACCAAATTTTTTCCCAAATTTTTTTTCTATTTTTTGTATTCACCCAAATGTATTGTAAATACGTGTTTTATATGTAAAATAATGTGAACTTAACGATAAAAATATAAAAAGTATGATTAGTTCAATACAAATGACTTTAAACGATATTTAGCGGAATTATCACCATTTTTTACCAAATTTTTTTTCTATTTTTTGTATTCACCCAAATGTGTTGTAAACACGTGTTTTAGATGTAAAATAATGTGAACTTAACGTTAAAAATATAAAAAGTATGATTAGTTTAATAGAAATGACTTTAAACGATATTTAGCGGAATTATCACCATTTTTTACCCAATTTTTTTTCTATTTTTTGTATTCACCCAAATGTATTGTAAACACGTGTTTTAGATGTAAAATAATGTGAACTTAACGTTAAAAATATAAAAAGTATGATTAGTTTAATAGAAATGACTTAAGACGATATTTAGCGGATTCATCACCTGTATTTCAAAATTTTTTTACGACCTTTTATATTCACCCAAATGTATTGTAAAGACGTGTTTTAGATGTAAAATAACGTGAACTTAACGATAAAAATATAAAAAGTATGATTAGTTCAATACAAATGACTTTAAACGATATTTAGCGGAATTATCACCATTTTTTACCCAATATTTTCCCAAAATTTTTTTCTATTTTTTGTATTCACCCAAATGTATTGTAAATACGTGTTTTAGATGTAAAATAATGTGAACTTAACGATAAAAATATAAAAAGTATGATTAGTTCAATACAAATGACTTTAAACGATATTTAGCGGAATTATCACCATTTTTTACCCAATGTTTTTTCTATTTTTTGTATTCACCCAAATGTATTGTAAACACGTGTTTTAGATGTAAAATAATGTGAACTTAACGTTAAAAATATAAAAAGTATGATTAGTTTAATAGAAATGACTTAAGACGATATTTAGCGGATTCATCACCTGTATTTCAAAATTTTTTTACGACCTTTTATATTCACCCAAATGTATTGTAAAGACGTGTTTTAGATGTAAAATAATGTGAACTTAACGATAAAAATATAAAAAGTATGATTAGTTCAATACAAATGACTTTAAACGAAATTTAGCGGAATTATCACCATTTTTTACCAAATTTTTTCCTAAATTTTTTTTCTATTTTTTGTATTCACCCAAATGTATTGTAAACACGTGTTTTAGATGTAAAATAATGTGAACTTAACGTTAAAAATATAAAAAGTATGATTAGTTTAATAGAAATGACTTAAGACGATATTTAGCGGATTCATCACCTGTATTTCAAAATTTTTTTACGACCTTTTATATTCACCCAAATGTATTGTAAAGACGTGTTTTAGATGTAAAATAATGTGAAATTAACGATAAAAATATAAAAAGTATGATTAGTTCAATACAAATGACTTTAAACGATATTTAGCGGAATTATCACCATTTTTTACCCAATTTTTTCCCAAATTTTTTTTCTATTTTTTGTATTCACCCAAATGTATTGTAAATACGTGTTTTAGATGTAAAATAATGTGAACTTAACGTTAAAAATATAAAAAGTATGATTAGTTTAATAGAAATGACTTAAGACGATATTTAGCGGATTCATCACCTGTATTTCAAAATTTTTTTACGACCTTTTATATTCACCCAAATGTATTGTAAAGACGTGTTTTACATGTAAAATAATGTGAACTTAACGATAAAAATTTAAAAAGTATGATTAGTTCAATACAAATGACTTTAAACGAAATTTAGCGGAATTATCACCATTTTTTACCAAATTTTTTCCCAAATTTTTTTTCTATTTTTTGTATTCACCCAAATGTATTGTAAATACGTGTTTTAGATGTAAAATAATGTGAACTTAACGATAAAAATATAAAAAGTATGATTAGTTCAATACAAATGACTTTAAACGATATTTAGCGGAATTATCACCATTTTTTACCAAATTTTTTTTCTATTTTTTGTATTCACCCAAATGTATTGTAAACACGTGTTTTAGATGTAAAATAATGTGAACTTAACGTTAAAAATATAAAAAGTATGATTAGATTAATAGAAATGACTTAAGACGATATTTAGCGGATTCATCACCTGTATTTCAAAATTTTTTTACGACCTTTTATATTCACCAAAATGTATTGTAAAGACGTGTTTTAGATGTAAAATAATGTGAACTTAACGATAAAAACATAAAAAGTATGATTAGTTCAATACAAATGACTTTAAACGATATTTAGCGGAATTATCACCATTTTTTACCAAATTTTTTCCCAAATTTTTTTTCTATTTTTTGTATTCACCCAAATGTATTGTAAATACGTGTTTTAGATGTAAAATAATGTGAACTTAACGTTAAAAATATAAAAAGTATGATTAGTTTAATAGAAATGACTTAAGACGATATTTAGCGGATTCATCACCTGTATTTCAAAATTTTTTTACGACCTTTTATATTCACCCAAATGTATTGTAAAGACGTGTTTTAGATGTAAAATAATGTGAACTTAACGATAAAAAGTTAAAAAGTATGATTAGTTCAATACAAATGACTTTAAACGAAATTTAGCGGAATTATCACCATTTTTTACTAAATTTTTTCCTAAATTTTTTTTCTATTTTTTGTATTCACCCAAATGTATTGTAAATACGTGTTTTATATGTAAAATAATGTGAACTTAACGATAAAAATATAAAAAGTATGATTAGTTCAATACAAATGACTTTAAACGATATTTAGCGGAATTATCACCATTTTTTACCCAATTTTTTTTCTATTTTTTGTATTCACCCAAATGTATTGTAAACACGTGTTTTAGATGTAAAATAATGTGAACTTAACGTTAAAAATATAAAAAGTATGATTAGTTTAATAGAAATGACTTAAGACGATATTTAGCGGATTCATCACCTGTATTTCAAAATTTTTTTACGACCTTTTATATTCACCCAAATGTATTGTAAAGACGTGTTTTAGATGTAAAATAATGTGAAATTAACGATAAAAATATAAAAAGTATGATTAGTTCAATACAAATGACTTTAAACGATATTTAGCGGAATTATCACCATTTTTTACCCAATTTTTTCCCAAATTTTTTTCTATTTTTTGTATTCACCCAAATGTATTGTAAATACGTGTTTTATATGTAAAATAATGTGAACTTAACGATAAAAATATAAAAAGTATGATTAGTTTAATAGAAATGACTTAAGACGATATTTAGCGGAATTATCACCATTTTTTACCCAATTTTTTTTCTATTTTTTGTATTCACCCAAATGTATTGTAAACACGTGTTTTAGATGTAAAATAATGTGAACTTAACGTTAAAAGTATAAAAAGTATGATTAGTTTAATAGAAATGACTTAAGACGATATTTAGCGGATTCATCACCTGTATTTCAAAATTTTTTTACGACCTTTTATATTCACCCAAATGTATTGTAAAGACGTGTTTTAGATGTAAAATAATGTGAACTTAACGATAAAAATATAAAAAGTATGATTAGTTCAATACAAATGACTTTAAACGAAATTTAGCGGAATTATCACCATTTTTTACCAAATTTTTTCCTAAATTTTTTTTCTATTTTTTGTATTCACCCAAATGTATTGTAAATACGTGTTTTATATGTAAAATAATGTGAACTTAACGATAAAAATATAAAAAGTATGATTAGTTCAATACAAATGACTTTAAACGATATTTAGCGGAATTATCACCATTTTTTACCCAATTTTTTTTCTATTTTTTGTATTCACCCAAATGTATTGTAAACACGTGTTTTAGATGTAAAATAATGTGAACTTAACGTTAAAAATATAAAAAGTATGATTAGTTTAATAGAAATGACTTAAGACGATATTTAGCGGATTCATCACCTGTATTTCAAAATTTTTTTACGACCTTTTATATTCACCCAAATGTATTGTAAAGACGTGTTTTAGATGTAAAATAATGTGAACTTAACGATAAAAATATAAAAAGTATGATTAGTTCAATACAAATGACTTTAAACGATATTTAGCGGAATTATCACCATTTTTTACCCAATTTTTTCCCAAATTTTTTTTCTATTTTTTGTATTCACCCAAATGTATTGTAAACACGTGTTTTAGATGTAAAATAATGTGAACTTAACGTTAAAAATATAAAAAGTATGATTAGTTTAATAGAAATGACTTAAGACGATATTTAGCGGATTCATCACCTGTATTTCAAAATTTTTTTACGACCTTTTATATTCACCCAAATGTATTGTAAATACGTGTTTTATATGTAAAATAATGTGAACTTAACGATAAAAATATAAAAAGTATGATTAGTTCAATACAAATGACTTTAAACGATATTTAGCGGAATTATCACCATTTTTTACCCAATTTTTTTTCTATTTTTTGTATTCACCCAAATGTATTGTAAACACGAGTTTTAGATGTATAATAATGTGAACTTAACGTTAAAAATATAAAAAGTATGATTAGTTTAATAGAAATGACTTAAGACGATATTTAGCGGATTCATCACCTGTATTTCAAAATTTTTTTACGACCTTTTATATTCACCCAAATGTATTGTAAAGACGTGTTTTAGATGTAAAATAATGTGAACTTAACGATAAAAATATAAAAAGTATGATTAGTTCAATACAAATGACTTTAAACGAAATTTAGCGGAATTATCACCATTTTTTACCAAATTTTTTCCTAAATTTTTTTTCTATTTTTTGTATTCACCCAAATGTATTGTAAATACGTGTTTTATATGTAAAATAATGTGAACTTAACGATAAAAATATAAAAAGTATGATTAGTTCAATACAAATGACTTTAAACGATATTTAGCGGAATTATCACCATTTTTTACCCAATTTTTTTTCTATTTTTTGTATTCACCCAAATGTATTGTAAACACGTGTTTTAGATGTAAAATAATGTGAACTTAACGTTAAAAATATAAAAAGTATGATTAGTTTAATAGAAATGACTTAAGACGATATTTAGCGGATTCATCACCTGTATTTCAAAATTTTTTTACGACCTTTTATATTCACCCAAATGTATTGTAAGGACGTGTTTTAGATGTAAAATAATGTGAAATTAACGATAAAAATATAAAAAGTATGATTAGTTCAATACAAATGACTTTAAACGATATTTAGCGGAATTATCACCATTTTTTACCCAATTTTTTCCCAAATTTTTTTTCTATTTTTTGTATTCACCCAAATGTATTGTAAATACGTGTTTTAGATGTAAAATAATGTGAACTTAACGTTAAAAATATAAAAAGTATGATTAGTTTAATAGAAATGACTTAAGACGATATTTAGCGGATTCATCACCTGTATTTCAAAATTTTTTTACGACCTTTTATATTCACCCAAATGTATTGTAAAGACGTGTTTTAGATGTAAAATAATGTGAACTTAACGATAAAAATTTAAAAAGTATGATTAGTTCAATACAAATGACTTTAAACGAAATTTAGCGGAATTATCACCATTTTTTACCAAATTTTTTCCCAAATTTTTTTTCTATTTTTTGTATTCACCCAAATGTATTGTAAATACGTGTTTTATATGTAAAATAATGTGAACTTAACGATAAAAATATAAAAAGTATGATTAGTTCAATACAAATGACTTTAAACGATATTTAGCGGAATTATCACCATTTTTTACCAAATTTTTTTTCTATTTTTTGTATTCACCCAAATGTATTGTAAACACGTGTTTTAGATGTAAAATAATGTGAACTTAACGTTAAAAATATAAAAAGTATGATTAGTTTAATAGAAATGACTTAAGACGATATTTAGCGGATTCATCACCTGTATTTCAAAATTTTTTTACGACCTTTTATATTCACCAAAATGTATTGTAAAGACGTGTTTTAGATGTAAAATAATGTGAACTTAACGATAAAAATATAAAAAATATGATTAGTTCAATACAAATGACTTTAAACGATATTTA
Organism: Diuraphis noxia; assembly: GCF_037042655.1. Classification (NCBI taxonomy): domain Eukaryota; kingdom Metazoa; phylum Arthropoda; class Insecta; order Hemiptera; family Aphididae; genus Diuraphis; species Diuraphis noxia. The sequence goes on from NW_028301718.1 coordinate 2,703,814, forward strand.
GCCGAATTATCACCATTTTTTACCAAATTTTTTCCCAAATTTTTTTTCTATTTTTTGTATTCACCCAAATGTATTGTAAATACGTGTTTTAGATGTAAAATAATGTGAACTTAACGTTAAAAATATAAAAAGTATGATTAGTTTAATAGAAATGACTTAAGACGATATTTAGCGGATTCATCACCTGTATTTCAAAATTTTTTTACGACCTTTTATATTCACCCAAATTTATTGTAAAGACGTGTTTTAGATGTAAAATAATGTGAACTTAACGATAAAAATTTAAAAAGTATGATTAGTTCAATACAAATGACTTTAAACGAAATTTAGCGGAATTATCACCATTTTTTACCAAATTTTTTCCTAAATTTTTTTTCTATTTTTTGTATTCACCCAAATGTATTGTAAATACGTGTTTTATATTTAAAATAATGTGAACTTAACGATAAAAATATAAAAAGTATGATTAGTTCAATACAAATGACTTTAAACGATATTTAGCGGAATTATCACCATTTTTTACCCAATTTTTTTTCTATTTTTTGTATTCACCCAAATGTATTGTAAACACGTGTTTTAGATGTAAAATAATGTGAACTTAACGATAAAAATATAAAAAGTATGATTAGTTCAATACAAATGACTTTTAACGATATTTAGCGGAATTATCACCATTTTTTACCCAATATTTTCCCAAAATTTTTTTCTATTTTTTGTATTCACCCAAATGTATTGTAAATACGTGTTTTAGATGTAAAATAATGTGAACTTAACGATAAAAATATAAAAAGTATGATTAGTTCAATACAAATGACTTTAAACGAAATTTAGCGGAATTATCACCATTTTTTACCAAATTTTTTCCCAAATTTTTTTCCTATTTTTTGTATTCACCCAAATGTATTGTAAATACGTGTTTTATATGTAAAATAATGTGAACTTAACGATAAAAATATAAAAAGTATGATTAGTTCAATACAAATGACTTTAAACGATATTTAGCGGAATTATCACCATTTTTTACCCAATTTTTTTTCTATTTTTTGTATTCACCCAAATGTATTGTAAACACGTGTTTTAGATGTAAAATAATGTGAACTTAACGTTAAAAATATAAAAAGTATGATTAGTTTAATAGAAATGACTTAAGACGATATTTAGCGGATTCATCACCTGTATTTCAAAATTTTTTTACGACCTTTTATATTCACCCAAATGTATTGTAAAGACGTGTTTTAGATGTAAAATAATGTGAACTTAACGATAAAAATATAAAAAGTATGATTAGTTCAATACAAATGACTTTAAACGAAATTTAGCGGAATTATCACCATTTTTTACCAAATTTTTTCCTAAATTTTTTTTCTATTTTTTGTATTCACCCAAATGTATTGTAAATACGTGTTTTATATGTAAAATAATGTGAACTTAACGATAAAAATATAAAAAGTATGATTAGTTCAATAAAAATGACTTTAAACGATATTTAGCGGAATTATCACCATTTTTTACCCAATTTTTTTTCTATTTTTTGTATTCACCCAAATGTATTGTAAACACGTGTTTTAGATGTAAAATAATGTGAACTTAACGTTAAAAATATAAAAAGTATGATTAGTTTAATAGAAATGACTTAAGACGATATTTAGCGGATTCATCACCTGTATTTCATAATTTTTTTACGACCTTTTATATTCACCCAAATGTATTGTAAAGACGTGTTTTAGATGTAAAATAACGTGAACTTAACGATAAAAATATAAAAAGTATGATTAGTTCAATACAAATGACTTTAAACGATATTTAGCGGAATTATCACCATTTTTTACCCAATATTTTCCCAAAATTTTTTTCTATTTTTTGTATTCACCCAAATGTATTGTAAATACGTGTTTTAGATGTAAAATAATGTGAACTTAACGATAAAAATATAAAAAGTATGATTAGTTCAATACAAATGACTTTAAACGAAATTTAGCGGAATTATCACCATTTTTTACCAAATTTTTTCCCAAATTTTTTTTCTATTTTTTGTATTCACCCAAATGTATTGTAAATACGTGTTTTATATGTAAAATAATGTGAACTTAACGATAAAAATATAAAAAGTATGATTAGTTCAATACAAATGACTTTAAACGATATTTAGCGGAATTATCACCATTTTTTACCCAATTTTTTTTCTATTTTTTGTATTCACCCAAATGTATTGTAAACACGTGTTTTAGATGTAAAATAATGTGAACTTAACGTTAAAAATATAAAAAGTATGATTAGTTTAATAGAAATGACTTAAGACGATATTTAGCGGATTCATCACCTGTATTTCAAAATTTTTTTACGACCTTTTATATTCACCCAAATGTATTGTAAAGACGTGTTTTAGATGTAAAATAATGTGAACTTAACGATAAAAATATAAAAAGTATGATTAGTTCAATACAAATGACTTTAAACGATATTTAGCGGAATTATCACCATTTTTTACCAAATTTTTTCCCAAATTTTTTTTCTATTTTTTGTATTCACCCAAATGTATTGTAAATACGTGTTTTAGATGTAAAATAATGTGAACTTAACGATAAAAATATAAAAAGTATGATTAGTTCAATACAAATGACTTTAAACGATATTTAGCGGAATTATCACCATTTTTTACCAAATTTTTTCCCAAATTTTTTTTCTATTTTTTGTATTCACCCAAATGTATTGTAAATACGTGTTTTAGATGTAAAATAATGTGAACTTAACGATAAAAATATAAAAAGTATGATTAGTTCAATACAAATGACTTTAAACGATATTTAGCGGAATTATCACCATTTTTTACCAAATTTTTTTTCTATTTTTTGTATTCACCCAAATGTATTGTAAACACATGTTTTAGATGTAAAATAATGTGAACTTAACGTTAAAAATATAAAAAGTATGATTAGTTTAATAGAAATGACTTAAGACGATATTTAGCGGATTCATCACCTGTATTTCAAAGTTTTTTTACGACCTTTTATATTCACCCAAATGTATTGTAAAGACGTGTTTTAGATGTAAAATAATGTGAACTTAACGATAAAAAATATAAAAAGTATGATTAGTTCAATACAAATGACTTTAAACGATATTTAGCGGAATTATCACCATTTTTTACCAAATTTTTTCCCAAATTTTTTTTCTATTTTTTGTATTCACCCAAATGTATTGTAAATACGTGTTTTAGATGTAAATTAATGTGAACTTAACGATAAAAATATAAAAAGTATGATTAGTTCAATACAAATGACTTTAAACGATATTTAGCGGAATTATCACCATTTTTTACCAAATTTTTTTTCTATTTTTTGTATTCACCCAAATGTATTGTAAACACGTGTTATAGATGTAAAATAATGTGAACTTAACGTTAAAAATATAAAAAGTATGATTAGTTTAATAGAAATGACTTAAGACGATATTTAGCGGATTCATCACCTGTATTTCAAAATTTTTTTACGACCTTTTATATTCACCCAAATGTATTGTAAAGACGTGTTTTAGATGTAAAATAATGTGAACTTAACGATAAAAATATAAAAAGTATGATTAGTTCAATACAAATGACTTTAAACGATATTTAGCGGAATTATCACCATTTTTTACCAAATTTTTTCCCAAATTTTTTTTCTATTTTTTGTATTCACCCAAATGTATTGTAAATACGTGTTTTAGATGTAGAATAATGTGAACTTAACGTTAAAAATATAAAAAGTATGATTAGTTTAATAGAAATGACTTAAGACGGTATTTAGCGGATTCATCACCTGTATTTCAAAATTTTTTTACGACATTTTATATTCACCCAAATGTATTGTAAAGACGTGTTTTAGATGTAAAATAATGTGAACTTAACGATAAAAATTTAAAAAGTATGATTAGTTCAATACAAATGACATTAAACGATATTTAGCGGAATTATCACCATTTCTTACCCAATTTTTTCCCAAATTTTTTTTCTATTTTTTGTATTCACCCAAATGTATTGTAAATACGTGTTTTAGATGTAAAATAATGTGAACTTAACGATAAAAATATAAAAAGTATGATTAGTTCAATACAAATGACTTTAAACGATATTTAGCGGAATTATCACCATTTTTTACCAAATTTTTTCCCAAATTTTTTTTCTATTATTTGTATTCACCCAAATGTATTGTAAATACGTGTTTTAGATGTAAAATAATGTGAACTTAACGATAAAAATATAAAAAGTATGATTAGTTCAATACAAATGACTTTAAACGATATTTAGCGGAATTATCACCATTTTTTACCAAATTTGTTTTCTATTTTTTGTATTCACCCAAATGTATTGTAAACACGTGTATTAGATGTAAAATAATGTGAACTTAACGTTAAAAATGTAAAAAGTATGATTTGTTTAATAGAAATGACTTAAGACGATATTTAGCGGATTCATCACCTGTATTTCAAAATTTTTTTACGACCTTTTATATTCACCCAAATGTATTGTAAAGACGTGTTTTAGATGTAAAACAATGTGAAATTAACGATAAAAATTTAAAAAGTATGATTAGTTCAATACAAATGACTTTAAACGATATTTAGCGGAATTATCACCATTTTTTACCAAATTTTTTCCCAAATTTTTTTTCTATTTTTTGTATTCACCCAAATGTATTGTAAATACGTGTTTTAGATGTAAAATAATGTGAACTTAACGTTAAAAATATAAAAAGTATGATTAGTTTAATAGAAATGACTTAAGACGATATTTAGCGGATTCATCACCTGTATTTCAAAATTTTTTTACGACCTTTTATATTCACCCAAATGTATTGTAAAGACGTGTTTTAGATGTAAAATAATGTGAACTTAACGATAAAAATTTAAAAAGTATGATTAGTTCAATACAAATGACATTAAACGATATTTAGCGGAATTATCACAATTTTTTACCAAATTTTTTCCCAAATTTTTTTTCTATTTTTTAAATTCACCCAAATGTATTGTAAATACGTGTTTTAGATGTAAAATAATGTGAACTTAACGATAAAAATATAAAAAGTATGATTAGTTCAATACAAATGACTTTAAACGATATTTTGCGGAATTATCACCATTTTTTACCAAATTTTTTCCCAAATTTTTTTTCTATTTTTTGTATTCACCCAAATGTATTGTAAACACGTGTTTTAGATGTAAAATAATGTGAACTTAACGTTAAAAATATAAAAAGTATGATTAGTTTAATAGAAATGACTTAAGACGATATTTAGCGGATTCATCACCTGTATTTCAAAATTTTTTTACGACCTTTTATATTCACCCAAATGTATTGTAAAGACGTGTTTTAGATGTAAAATAATGTGAACTTAACGATAAAAATATAAAAAGCATGATTAGTTCAATACAAATGACTTTAAACGATATTTAGCGGAATTATCACCATTTTTTACCAAATTTTTTCCCAAATTTTTTTTCTATTTTTTGTATTCACCCAAATGTATTGTAAATACGTGTTTTAGATGTAAAATAATGTGAACTTAACGATAAAAATATAAAAAGTATGATTAGTTCAATACAAATGACTTTAAACGATATTTAGCGGAATTATTACCATTTTTTACCAAATTTTTTTTCTATTTTTTGTATTCACCCAAATGTATTGTAAACACGTGTATTAGATGTAAAATAATGTGAACTTAACGTTAAAAATATAAAAAGTATGATTAGTTTAATAGAAATGACTTAAGACGATATTTAGCGGATTCATCACCTGTATTTCAAAATTTTTTTACGACCTTTTATATTCACCCAAATGTATTGTAAAGACGTGTTTTAGATGTAAAATTATGTGAACTTAACGATAAAAATATAAAAAGTATGATTAGTTCAATACAAATGACTTTAAACGATATTTAGCGGAATTATCACCATTTTTTACCCAATTTTTTCCCAAATTTTTTTTCTATTTTTTGTATTCACCCAAATGTATTGTAAACACGTGTTTTAGATGTAAAATAATGTGAACTTAACGTTAAAAATATAAAAAGTATGATTAGTTTAATAGAAATGACTTAAGACGATATTTAGCGGATTCATCACCTGTATTTCAAAATTTTTTTACGACCTTTTATATTCACCCAAATGTATTGTAAAGACGTGTTTTAGATGTAAAATAATGTGAACTTAACGATAAAAATATAAAAAGTATGATTAGTTCAATACAAATGACTTTAAACGATATTTAGCGGAATTATCACCATTTTTTACCAAATTTTTTCCCAAATTTTTTTTCTATTTTTTGTATTCAACTAAATGTATTGTAAATACGTGTTTTAGATGTAAAATAATGTGAACTTAACGATAAAAATATAAAAAGTATGATTAGTTCAATACAAATGACTTTAAACGATATTTAGCGGAATTATCACCATTTTTTACCAAATTTTTTTTCTATTTTTTGTATTCACCCAAATGTATTGTAAACACGTGTATTAGATGTAAAATAATGTGAACTTAACGTTAAAAATGTAAAAAGTATGATTAGTTTAATAGAAATGACTTAAGACGATATTTAGCGGATTCATCACCTGTATTTCAAAATTTTTTTACGACCTTTTATATTCACCCAAATGTATTGTAAAGACGTGTTTTAGATGTAAAATAATGTGAAATTAACGATAAAAATATAAAAAGTATGATTAGTTCAATACAAATGACTTTAAACGATATTTAGCGGAATTATCACCATTTTTTACCAAATTTTTTCCCAAATTTTTTTTCTATTTTTTGTATTCACCCAAATGTATTGTAAATACTTGTTTTAGATGTAAAATAATGTGAACTTAACGTTAAAAATATAAAAAGTATGATTAGTTTAATAGAAATGACTTAAGACGATATTTAGCGGATTCATCACCTGTATTTCAAAATTTTTTTACGACCTTTTATATTCACCCAAATGTATTGTAAAGACGTGTTTTAGATGTAAAATAATGTGAACTTAACGATAAAAATTTAAAAAGTATGATTAGTTCAATACAAATGACTTTAAACGATATTTAGCGGAATTATCACCATTTCTTACCCAATTTTTTCCCAAATTTTTTTTCTATTTTTTGTATTCACCCAAATGTATTGTAAATACGTGTTTTAGATGTAAAATAATGTGAACTTAACGATAAAAACATAAAAAGTATGATTAGTTCAATACAAATGACTTTAAACGATATTTAGCGGAATTATCACCATTTTTTACCAAATTTTTTCCCAAATTTTTTTTCTATTTTTTGTATTCACCCAAATGTATTGTAAATACGTGTTTTAGATGTAAAATAATGTGAACTTAACGATAAAAATATAAAAAGTATGATTAGTTCAATACAAATGACTTTAAACGATATTTAGCGGAATTATCACCATTTTTTACCAAATTTTTTTTCTATTTTTTGTATTCACCCAAATGTATTGTAAACACGTGTATTAGATGTAAAATAATGTGAACTTAACGTTAAAAATGTAAAAAGTATGATTAGTTTATTAGAAATGACTTAAGACGATATTTAGCGGATTCATCACCTGTATTTCAAAATTTTTTTACGACCTTTTATATTCACCCAAATGTATTGTAAAGACGTGTTTTAGATGTAAAATTATGTGAAATTAACGATAAAAATATAAAAAGTATGATTAGTTCAATACAAATGACTTTAAACGATATTTAGCGGAATTATCACCATTTTTTACCAAATTTTTTCCCAAATTTTTTTTCTATTTTTTGTATTCACCCAAATGTATTGTAAATACGTGTTTTAGATGTAAAATAATGTGAACTTAACGTTAAAAATATAAAAAGTATGATTAGTTTAATAGAAATGACTTAAGGCGATATTTAGCGGATTCATCACCTGTATTTCAAAATTTTTTTACGACCTTTTATATTCACCCAAATGTATTGTAAAGACGTGTTTTAGATGTAAAATAATGTGAACTTAACGATAAAAATTTAAAAAGTATGATTAGTTCAATACAAATGACATTAAACGATATTTAGCGGAATTATCACAATTTTTTACCAAATTTTTTCCCAAATTTTTTTTCTATTTTTTAAATTCACCCAAATGTATTGTAAATACGTGTTTTAGATGTAAAATAATGTGAACTTAACGATAAAAATATAAAAAGTATGATTAGTTCAATACAAATGACTTTAAACGATATTTTGCGGAATTATCACCATTTTTTACCAAATTTTTTCCCAAATTTTTTTTCTATTTTTTGTATTCACCCAAATGTATTGTAAACACGTGTTTTAGATGTAAAATAATGTGAACTTAACGTTAAAAATATAAAAAGTATGATTAGTTTAATAGAAATGACTTAAGACGATATTTAGCGGATTCATCACCTGTATTTCAAAATTTTTTTACGACCTTTTATATTCACCCAAATGTATTGTAAAGACGTGTTTTAGATGTAAAATAATGTGAACTTAACGATAAAAATATAAAAAGTATGATTAGTTCAATACAAATGACTTTAAACGATATTTAGCGGAATTATCACCATTTTTTACCAAATTTTTTCCCAAATTTTTTTTCTATTTTTTGTATTCACCCAAATGTATTGTAAATACGTGTTTTAGATGTAAAATAATGTGAACTTAACGATAAAAATATAAAAAGTATGATTAGTTCAATACAAATGACTTTAAACGATATTTAGCGGAATTATTACCATTTTTTACCAAATTTTTTTTCTATTTTTTGTATTCACCCAAATGTATTGTAAACACGTGTATTAGATGTAAAATAATGTGAACTTAACGTTAAAAATATAAAAAGTATGATTAGTTTAATAGAAATGACTTAAGACGATATTTAGCGGATTCATCACCTGTATTTCAAAATTTTTTTACGACCTTTTATATTCACCCAAATGTATTGTAAAGACGTGTTTTAGATGTAAAATAATGTGAACTTAACGATAAAAATTTAAAAAGTATGATTAGTTCAATACAAATGACTTTAAACGATATTTAGCGGAATTATCACCATTTCTTACCCAATTTTTTCCCAAATTTTTTTTCTATTTTTTGTATTCACCCAAATGTATTGTAAATACGTGTTTTAGATGTAAAATAATGTGAACTTAACGATAAAAATATAAAAAGTATGATTAGTTCAATACAAATGACTTTAAACGATATTTAGCGGAATTATCACCATTTTTTACCAAATTTTTTCCCAAATTTTTTTTCTATTTTTTGTATTCACCCAAATGTATTGTAAATACGTGTTTTAGATGTAAAATAATGTGAACTTAACGATAAAAATATAAAAAGTATGATTAGTTCAATACAAATGACTTTAAACGATATTTAGCGGAATTATCACCATTTTTTACCAAATTTTTTTTCTATTTTTTGTATTCACCCAAATGTATTGTAAACACGTGTATTAGATGTAAAATAATGTGAACTTAACGTTAAAAATGTAAAAAGTATGATTAGTTTAATAGAAATGACTTAAGACGATATTTAGCGGATTCATCACCTGTATTTCAAAATTTTTTTACGACCTTTTATATTCACCCAAATGTATTGTAAAGACGTGTTTTAGATGTAAAATTATGTGAAATTAACGATAAAAATATAAAAAGTATGATTAGTTCAATACAAATGACTTTAAACGATATTTAGCGGAATTATCACCATTTTTTACCAAATTTTTTCCCAAATTTTTTTTCTATTTTTTGTATTCACCCAAATGTATTGTAAATACGTGTTTTAGATGTAAAATAATGTGAACTTAACGTTAAAAATATAAAAAGTATGATTAGTTTAATAGAAATGACTTAAGACGATATTTAGCGGATTCATCACCTGTATTTCAAAATTTTTTTACGACCTTTTATATTCACCCAAATGTATTGTAAAGACGTGTTTTAGATGTAAAATAATGTGAACTTAACGATAAAAATTTAAAAAGTATGATTAGTTCAATACAAATGACATTAAACGATATTTAGCGGAATTATCACAATTTTTTACCAAATTTTTTCCCAAATTTTTTTTCTATTTTTTAAATTCACCCAAATGTATTGTAAATACGTGTTTTAGATGTAAAATAATGTGAACTTAACGATAAAAATATAAAAAGTATGATTAGTTCAATACAAATGACTTTAAACGATATTTTGCGGAATTATCACCATTTTTTACCAAATTTTTTCCCAAATTTTTTTTCTATTTTTTGTATTCACCCAAATGTATTGTAAACACGTGTTTTAGATGTAAAATAATGTGAACTTAACGTTAAAAATATAAAAAGTATGATTAGTTTAATAGCAATGACTTAAGACGATATTTAGCGGATTCATCACCTGTATTTCAAAATTTTTTTACGACCTTTTATATTCACCCAAATGTATTGTAAAGACGTGTTTTAGATGTAAAATAATGTGAACTTAACGATAAAAATATAAAAAGTATGATTAGTTCAATACAAATGACTTTAAACGATATTTAGCGGAATTATCACCATTTTTTACCAAATTTTTTCCCAAATTTTTTTTCTATTTTTTGTATTCACCCAAATGTATTGTAAATACGTGTTTTAGATGTAAAATAATGTGAACTTAACGATAAAAATATAAAAAGTATGATTAGTTCAATACAAATGACTTTAAACGATATTTAGCGGAATTATTACCATTTTTTACCAAATTTTTTTTCTATTTTTTGTATTCACCCAAATGTATTGTAAACACGTGTTTTAGATGTAAAATGATGTGAACTTCACGATAAAAATATAAAAAGTATGATTAGTTTAATAGAAATGACTTAAGACGATATTTAGCGGATTCATCAGCTGTATTTCAAAATTTTTTTTCTATTTTTTGTATTCACCCAAATGTATTGTAAACACGTGTTTTAGATGTAAAATAATGTGAACTTAACGTTAAAAATATAAAAAGTATGATTAGTTTAATAGAAATGACTTAAGACGATATTTAGCGGTTTCATCACCTGTATTTCAAAATTTTTTTACGACCTTTTATATTCACCCAAATGTATTGTAAAGACGTGTTTTAGATGTAAAATAATGTGAACTTAACGATAAAAATATAAAAAGTATGATTAGTTCAATACAAATGACTTTAAACTATATTTAGCGGAATTATCACCATTTTTTACCAAATTTTTTCCCAAATTTTTTTTCTATTTTTTGTATTCACCCAAATGTATTTTAAATACGTGTTTTAGATGTAAAACAATGTGAACTTAACGATAAAAATATAAAAAGTATGATTAGTTTAATAGAAATGACTTAAGACGATATTTAGCGGAATTATCACCATTTTTTACCAAATTTTTTTTCTATTTTTTGTATTCACCCAAATGTATTGTAAACACGTGTTTTAGATGTAAAATAATGTGAACTTAACGTTAAAAATATAAAAAGTATGATTAGTTTAATAGAAATGACTTAAGACGATATTTAGCGGTTTCATCACCTGTATTTCAAAATTTTTTTACGACCTTTTATATTCACCCAAATGTATTGTAAAGACGTGTTTTAGATGTAAAATGATGTGAACTTAACGATAAAAATATAAAAAGTATGATTAGTTTAATAGAAATGACTTAAGACGATATTTAGCGGATTCATCAGCTGTATTTCAAAATTTTTTTACGACCTTTTATATTCACCCAAATGTATTGTAAATACGTGTTTTAGATGTAAAATAATGTGAACTTAACGTTAAAAATATAAAAAGTATGATTAGTTTAATAAAAATGACTTAAGACGATATTTAGCGGATTCATCACCTGTATTTCAAAATTTTTTTACGACCTTTTATATTCACCCAAATGTATTGTAAAGACGTGTTTTAGATGTAAAATAATGTGAACTTAACGATAAAAATTTAAAAAGTATGATTAGTTCAATACAAATGACATTAAACGATATTTAGCGGAATTATCACAATTTTTTACCAAATTTTTTCCCAAATTTTTTTTCTATTTTTTAAATTCACCCAAATGTATTGTAAATACGTGTTTTAGATGTAAAATAATGTGAACTTAACGATAAAAATATAAAAAGTATGATTAGTTCAATACAAATGACTTTAAACGATATTTTGCGGAATTATCACCATTTTTTACCAAATTTTTTCCCAAATTTTTTTTCTATTTTTTGTATTCACCCAAATGTATTGTAAACACGTGTTTTAGATGTAAAATAATGTGAACTTAACGTTAAAAATATAAAAAGTATGATTAGTTTAATAGCAATGACTTAAGACGATATTTAGCGGATTCATCACCTGTATTTCAAAATTTTTTTACGACCTTTTATATTCACCCAAATGTATTGTAAAGACGTGTTTTAGATGTAAAATAATGTGAACTTAACGATAAAAATATAAAAAGTATGATTAGTTCAATACAAATGACTTTAAACGATATTTAGCGGAATTATCACCATTTTTTACCAAATTTTTTCCCAAATTTTTTTTCTATTTTTTGTATTCACCCAAATGTATTGTAAATACGTGTTTTAGATGTAAAATAATGTGAACTTAACGATAAAAATATAAAAAGTATGATTAGTTCAATACAAATGACTTTAAACGATATTTAGCGGAATTATTACCATTTTTTACCAAATTTTTTTTCTATTTTTTGTATTCACCCAAATGTATTGTAAACACGTGTTTTAGATGTAAAATGATGTGAACTTCACGATAAAAATATAAAAAGTATGATTAGTTTAATAGAAATGACTTAAGACGATATTTAGCGGATTCATCAGCTGTATTTCAAAATTTTTTTTCTATTTTTTGTATTCACCCAAATGTATTGTAAACACGTGTTTTAGATGTAAAATAATGTGAACTTAACGTTAAAAATATAAAAAGTATGATTAGTTTAATAGAAATGACTTAAGACGATATTTAGCGGTTTCATCACCTGTATTTCAAAATTTTTTTACGACCTTTTATATTCACCCAAATGTATTGTAAAGACGTGTTTTAGATGTAAAATAATGTGAACTTAACGATAAAAATATAAAAAGTATGATTAGTTCAATACAAATGACTTTAAACTATATTTAGCGGAATTATCACCATTTTTTACCAAATTTTTTCCCAAATTTTTTTTCTATTTTTTGTATTCACCCAAATGTATTTTAAATACGTGTTTTAGATGTAAAACAATGTGAACTTAACGATAAAAATATAAAAAGTATGATTAGTTTAATAGAAATGACTTAAGACGATATTTAGCGGAATTATCACCATTTTTTACCAAATTTTTTTTCTATTTTTTGTATTCACCCAAATGTATTGTAAACACGTGTTTTAGATGTAAAATAATGTGAACTTAACGTTAAAAATATAAAAAGTATGATTAGTTTAATAGAAATGACTTAAGACGATATTTAGCGGTTTCATCACCTGTATTTCAAAATTTTTTTACGACCTTTTATATTCACCCAAATGTATTGTAAAGACGTGTTTTAGATGTAAAATGATGTGAACTTAACGATAAAAATATAAAAAGTATGATTAGTTTAATAGAAATGACTTAAGACGATATTTAGCGGATTCATCAGCTGTATTTCAAAATTTTTTTACGACCTTTTATATTCACCCAAATGTATTGTAAAGACGTGTTTTAGATGTAAAATAATGTGAACTTAACGATAAAAATATAAAAAGTATGATTAGTTCAATACAAATGACTTTAAACGATATTTAGCCGAATTATCACCATTTTTTACCCAATTTTTTCCCAAATTTTTTTTCTATTTTTTGTATTCATCCAAATGTATTGTAAACACGTGTTTTAGATGTAAAATAATGTGAACTTAACGTTAAAAATATAAAAAGTATGATTAGTTTAATAAAAATGACTTAAGACGATATTTAGCGGATTCATCACCTGTATTTCAAAATTTTTTTACGACCTTTTATATTCACCCAAATGTATTGTAAATACGTGTTTTAGATGTAAAATAATGTGAACTTAACGATAAAAATATAAAAAGTATGATTAGTTCAATACAAATGACTTTAAACGATATTTAGCGGAATTATCACCATTTTTTACCAAATTTTTTCCCAAATTTTTTTTCTATTTTTTGTATTCACCCAAATGTATTGTAAATACGTGTTTTAGATGTAAAATAATGTGAACTTAACGATAAAAATATAAAAAGTATGATTAGTTCAATACAAATGACTTTAAACGATATTTAGCGGAATTATCACCATTTTTTACCCAATTTTTTCCCAAATTTTTTTTCTATTTTTTGTATTCATCCAAATGTATTGTAAACACGTGTTTTAGATGTAAAATAATGTGAACTTAACGTTAAAAATATAAAAAGTATGATTAGTTTAATAAAAATGACTTAAGACGATATTTAGCGGATTCATCACCTGTATTTCAAAATTTTTTTACGACCTTTTATATTCACCCAAATGTATTGTAAATACGTGTTTTAGATGTAAAATAATGTGAACTTAACGATAAAAATATAAAAAGTATGATTAGTTCAATACAAATGACTTTAAACTATATTTAGCGGAATTATCACCATTTTTTACCAAATTTTTTCCCAAATTTTTTTTCTATTTTTTGTATTCACCCAAATGTATTTTAAATACGTGTTTTAGATGTAAAACAATGTGAACTTAACGATAAAAATATAAAAAGTATGATTAGTTTAATAGAAATGACTTAAGACGATATTTAGCGGAATTATCACCATTTTTTACCAAATTTTTTTTCTATTTTTTGTATTCACCCAAATGTATTGTAAACACGTGTTTTAGATGTAAAATGATGTGAACTTAACGATAAAAATATAAAAAGTATGATTAGTTTAATAGAAATGACTTAAGACGATATTTAGCGGATTCATCAGCTGTATTTCAAAATTTTTTTACGACCTTTTATATTCACCCAAATGTATTGTAAATACGTGTTTTAGATGTAAAATAATGTGAACTTAACGTTAAAAATATAAAAAGTATGATTAGTTTAATAAAAATGACTTAAGACGATATTTAGCGGATTCATCACCTGTATTTCAAAATTTTTTTACGACCTTTTATATTCACCCAAATGTATTGTAAATACGTGTTTTAGATGTAAAATAATGTGAACTTAACGATAAAAATATAAAAAGTATGATTAGTTCAATACAAATGACTTTAAACGATATTTAGCGGAATTATCACCATTTTTTACCCAATTTTTTCCCAAATTTTTTTTCTATTTTTTGTATTCATCCAAATGTATTGTAAACACGTGTTTTAGATGTAAAATAATGTGAACTTAACGTTAAAAATATAAAAAGTATGATTAGTTTAATAGAAATGACTTAAGACGATATTTAGCGGATTCATCAGCTGTATTTCAAAATTTTTTTACGACCTTTTATATTCACCCAAATGTATTGTAAATTCGTGTTTTAGATGTAAAATAATGTGAACTTAACGATAAAAATATAAAAAGTATGATTAGTTCAATACAAATGACTTTAAACTATATTTAGCGGAATTATCACCATTTTTTACCAAATTTTTTCCCAAATTTTTTTTCTATTTTTTGTATTCACCCAAATGTATTTTAAATACGTGTTTTAGATGTAAAACAATGTGAACTTAACGATAAAAATATAAAAAGTATGATTAGTTTAATAGAAATGACTTAAGACGATATTTAGCGGAATTATCACCATTTTTTACCAAATTTTTTTTCTATTTTTTGTATTCACCCAAATGTATTGTAAACACGTGTTTTAGATGTAAAATAATGTGAACTTAACGTTAAAAATATAAAAAGTATGATTAGTTTAATAGAAATGACTTAAGACGATATTTAGCGGTTTCATCACCTGTATTTCAAAATTTTTTTACGACCTTTTATATTCACCCAAATGTATTGTAAAGACATGTTTTAGATGTAAAATGATGTGAACTTAACGATAAAAATATAAAAAGTATGATTAGTTTAATAGAAATGACTTAAGACGATATTTAGCGGATTCATCAGCTGTATTTCAAAATTTTTTTACGACCTTTTATATTCACCCAAATGTATTGTAAATACGTGTTTTAGATGTAAAATAATGTGAACTTAACGTTAAAAATATAAAAAGTATGATTAGTTTAATAAAAATGACTTAAGACGATATTTAGCGGATTCATCACCTGTATTTCAAAATTTTTTTACGACCTTTTATATTCACCCAAATGTATTGTAAATACGTGTTTTAGATGTAAAATAATGTGAACTTAACGATAAAAATATAAAAAGTATGATTAGTTCAATACAAATGACTTTAAACGATATTTAGCGGAATTATCACCATTTTTTACCCAATTTTTTACCAAATTTTTTTTCTATTTTTTGTATTCATCCAAATGTATTGTAAACACGTGTTTTAGATTTAAAATAATGTGAACTTAACGTTAAAAATATAAAAAGTATGATTAGTTTAATAGAAATGACTTAAGACGATATTTAGCGGATTCATCAGCTGTATTTCAAAATTTTTTTACGACCTTTTATATTCACCCAAATGTATTGTAAATACGTGTTTTAGATGTAAAATAATGTGAACTTAACGATAAAAATATAAAAAGTATGATTAGTTCAATACAAATGACTTTAAACTATATTTAGCGGAATTATCACCATTTTTTACCAAATTTTTTCCCAAATTTTTTTTCTATTTTTTGTATCCACCCAAATGTATTTTAAATACGTGTTTTAGATGTAAAACAATGTGAACTTAACGATAAAAATATAAAAAGTATGATTAGTTTAATAGAAATGACTTAAGACGATATTTAGCGGAATTATCACCATTTTTTACCAAATTTTTTTTCTATTTTTTGTATTCACCCAAATGTATTGTAAACACGTGTTTTAGATGTAAAATAATGTGAACTTAACGTTAAAAATATAAAAAGTATGATTAGTTTAATAGAAATGACTTAAGACGATATTTAGCGGTTTCATCACCTGTATTTCAAAATTTTTTTACGACCTTTTATATTCACCCAAATGTATTGTAAAGACATGTTTTAGATGTAAAATGATGTGAACTTAACGATAAAAATATAAAAAGTATGATTAGTTTAATAGAAATGACTTAAGACGATATTTAGCGGATTCATCAGCTGTATTTCAAAATTTTTTTACGACCTTTTATATTCACCCAAATGTATTGTAAATACGTGTTTTAGATGTAAAATAATGTGAACTTAACGTTAAAAATATAAAAAGTATGATTAGTTTAATAAAAATGACTTAAGACGATATTTAGCGGATTCATCACCTGTATTTCAAAATTTTTTTACGACCTTTTATATTCACCCAAATGTATTGTAAATACGTGTTTTAGATGTAAAATAATGTGAACTTAACGATAAAAATATAAAAAGTATGATTAGTTCAATACAAATGACTTTAAACGATATTTAGCGGAATTATCACCATTTTTTACCCAATTTTTTCCCAAATTTTTTTTCTATTTTTTGTATTCATCCAAATGTATTGTAAACACGTGTTTTAGATGTAAAATAATGTGAACTTAACGTTAAAAATATAAAAAGTATGATTAGTTTAATAAAAATGACTTAAGACGATATTTAGCGGATTCATCACCTGTATTTCAAAATTTTTTTACGACCTTTTATATTCACCCAAATGTATTGTAAATACGTGTTTTAGATGTAAAATAATGTGAACTTAACGATAAAAATATAAAAAGTATGATTAGTTCAATACAAATGACTTTAAACGATATTTAGCGGAATTATCACCATTTTTTACCCAATTTTTTCCCAAATTTTTTTTCTATTTTTTGTATTCATCCAAATGTATTGTAAACACGTGTTTTAGATGTAAAATAATGTGAACTTAACGTTAAAAATATAAAAAGTATGATTAGTTTAATAAAAATGACTTAAGACGATATTTAGCGGATTCATCACCTGTATTTCAAAATTTTTTTACGACCTTTTATATTCACCCAAATGTATTGTAAATACGTGTTTTAGATGTAAAATAATGTGAACTTAACGATAAAAATATAAAAAGTATGATTAGTTCAATACAAATGACTTTAAACGATATTTAGCGGAATTATCACCATTTTTTACCAAATTTTTTCCCAAATTTTTTTTCTATTTTTTGTATTCACCCAAATGTATTGTAAATACGTGTTTTAGATGTAAAATAATGTGAACTTAACGATAAAAATATAAAAAGTATGATTAGTTCAATACAAATGACATTAAACGATATTTAGCGGAATTATCACCATTTTTTACCCAATTTTTTCCCAAATTTTTTTTCTATTTTTTGTATTCATCCAAATGTATTGTAAACACGTGTTTTAGATGTAAAATAATGTGAACTTAACGTTAAAAATATAAAAAGTATGATTAGTTTAATAGAAATGACTTAAGACGATATTTATCGGATTCATCACCTGTATTTCAAAATTTTTTTACGACCTTTTATATTCACCCAAATGTATTGTAAAGACGTGTTTTAGATGTATAATAATGTGAACTTAACGATAAAAATATAAAAAGTATGATTAGTTCAATACAAATGACTTTAAACGATATTTAGCGGAATTATCACCATTTTTTACCAAATTTTTTCCCAAATTTTTTTTCTATTTTTTGTATTCATCCAAATGTATTGTAAACACGAGTTTTAGATGTAAAATAATGTGAACTTAACGTTAAAAATATAAAAAGTATGATTAGTTTAATAGAAATGACTTAAGACGATATTTATCGGATTCATCACCTGTATTTCAAAATTTTTTTACGACCTTTTGTATTCATCCAAATGTATTGTAAACACGTGTTTTAGATGTAAAATAATGTGAACTTAACGTTAAAAATATAAAAAGTATGATTAGTTTAATAAAAATGACTTAAGACGATATTTAGCGGATTCATCACCTGTATTTCAAAATTTTTTTACGACCTTTTATATTCACCCAAATGTATTGTAAATACGTGTTTTAGATGTAAAATAATGTGAACTTAACGATAAAAATATAAAAAGTATGATTAGTTCAATACAAATGACTTTAAACGATATTTAGCGGAATTATCACCATTTTTTACCCAATTTTTTCCCAAATTTTTTTTCTATTTTTTGTATTCATCCAAATGTATTGTAAACACGTGTTTTAGATGTAAAATAATGTGAACTTAACGTTAAAAATATAAAAAGTATGATTAGTTTAATAGAAATGACTTAAGACGATATTTAGCGGATTCATCAGCTGTATTTCAAAATTTTTTTACGACCTTTTATATTCACCCAAATGTATTGTAAATACGTGTTTTAGATGTAAAATAATGTGAACTTAACGATAAAAATATAAAAAGTATGATTAGTTCAATACAAATGACTTTAAACTATATTTAGCGGAATTATCACCATTTTTTACCAAATTTTTTCCCAAATTTTTTTTCTATTTTTTGTATTCACCCAAATGTATTTTAAATACGTGTTTTAGATGTAAAACAATGTGAACTTAACGATAAAAATATAAAAAGTATGATTAGTTTAATAGAAATGACTTAAGACGATATTTAGCGGAATTATCACCATTTTTTACCAAATTTTTTTTCTATTTTTTGTATTCACCCAAATGTATTGTAAACACGTGTTTTAGATGTAAAATAATGTGAACTTAACGTTAAAAATATAAAAAGTATGATTAGTTTAATAGAAATGACTTAAGACGATATTTAGCGGTTTCATCACCTGTATTTCAAAATTTTTTTACGACCTTTTATATTCACCCAAATGTATTGTAAAGACATGTTTTAGATGTAAAATGATGTGAACTTAACGATAAAAATATAAAAAGTATGATTAGTTTAATAGAAATGACTTAAGACGATATTTAGCGGATTCATCAGCTGTATTTCAAAATTTTTTTACGACCTTTTATATTCACCCAAATGTATTGTAAATACGTGTTTTAGATGTAAAATAATGTGAACTTAACGTTAAAAATATAAAAAGTATGATTAGTTTAATAAAAATGACTTAAGACGATATTTAGCGGATTCATCACCTGTATTTCAAAATTTTTTTACGACCTTTTATATTCACCCAAATGTATTGTAAATACGTGTTTTAGATGTAAAATAATGTGAACTTAACGATAAAAATATAAAAAGTATGATTAGTTCAATACAAATGACTTTAAACGATATTTAGCGGAATTATCACCATTTTTTACCCAATTTTTTCCCAAATTTTTTTTCTATTTTTTGTATTCATCCAAATGTATTGTAAACACGTGTTTTAGATGTAAAATAATGTGAACTTAACGTTAAAAATATAAAAAGTATGATTAGTTTAATAGAAATGACTTAAGACGATATTTAGCGGATTCATCAGCTGTATTTCAAAATTTTTTTACGACCTTTTATATTCACCCAAATGTATTGTAAATACGTGTTTTAGATGTAAAATAATGTGAACTTAACGATAAAAATATAAAAAGTATGATTAGTTCAATACAAATGACTTTAAACTATATTTAGCGGAATTATCACCATTTTTTACCAAATTTTTTCCCAAATTTTTTTTCTATTTTTTGTATCCACCCAAATGTATTTTAAATACGTGTTTTAGATGTAAAACAATGTGAACTTAACGATAAAAATATAAAAAGTATGATTAGTTTAATAGAAATGACTTAAGACGATATTTAGCGGAATTATCACCATTTTTTACCAAATTTTTTTTCTATTTTTTGTATTCACCCAAATGTATTGTAAACACGTGTTTTAGATGTAAAATAATGTGAACTTAACGTTAAAAATATAAAAAGTATGATTAGTTTAATAGAAATGACTTAAGACGATATTTAGCGGTTTCATCACCTGTATTTCAAAATTTTTTTACGACCTTTTATATTCACCCAAATGTATTGTAAAGACATGTTTTAGATGTAAAATGATGTGAACTTAACGATAAAAATATAAAAAGTATGATTAGTTTAATAGAAATGACTTAAGACGATATTTAGCGGATTCATCAGCTGTATTTCAAAATTTTTTTACGACCTTTTATATTCACCCAAATGTATTGTAAATACGTGTTTTAGATGTAAAATAATGTGAACTTAACGTTAAAAATATAAAAAGTATGATTAGTTTAATAAAAATGACTTAAGACGATATTTAGCGGATTCATCACCTGTATTTCAAAATTTTTTTACGACCTTTTATATTCACCCAAATGTATTGTAAATACGTGTTTTAGATGTAAAATAATGTGAACTTAACGATAAAAATATAAAAAGTATGATTAGTTCAATACAAATGACTTTAAACGATATTTAGCGGAATTATCACCATTTTTTACCCAATTTTTTCCCAAATTTTTTTTCTATTTTTTGTATTCATCCAAATGTATTGTAAACACGTGTTTTAGATGTAAAATAATGTGAACTTAACGTTAAAAATATAAAAAGTATGATTAGTTTAATAAAAATGACTTAAGACGATATTTAGCGGATTCATCACCTGTATTTCAAAATTTTTTTACGACCTTTTATATTCACCCAAATGTATTGTAAATACGTGTTTTAGATGTAAAATAATGTGAACTTAACGATAAAAATATAAAAAGTATGATTAGTTCAATACAAATGACTTTAAACGATATTTAGCGGAATTATCACCATTTTTTACCCAATTTTTTCCCAAATTTTTTTTCTATTTTTTGTATTCATCCAAATGTATTGTAAACACGTGTTTTAGATGTAAAATAATGTGAACTTAACGTTAAAAATATAAAAAGTATGATTAGTTTAATAAAAATGACTTAAGACGATATTTAGCGGATTCATCACCTGTATTTCAAAATTTTTTTACGACCTTTTATATTCACCCAAATGTATTGTAAATACGTGTTTTAGATGTAAAATAATGTGAACTTAACGATAAAAATATAAAAAGTATGATTAGTTCAATACAAATGACTTTAAACGATATTTAGCGGAATTATCACCATTTTTTACCAAATTTTTTCCCAAATTTTTTTTCTATTTTTTGTATTCACCCAAATGTATTGTAAATACGTGTTTTAGATGTAAAATAATGTGAACTTAACGATAAAAATATAAAAAGTATGATTAGTTCAATACAAATGACATTAAACGATATTTAGCGGAATTATCACCATTTTTTACCCAATTTTTTCCCAAATTTTTTTTCTATTTTTTGTATTCATCCAAATGTATTGTAAACACGTGTTTTAGATGTAAAATAATGTGAACTTAACGTTAAAAATATAAAAAGTATGATTAGTTTAATAGAAATGACTTAAGACGATATTTATCGGATTCATCACCTGTATTTCAAAATTTTTTTACGACCTTTTATATTCACCCAAATGTATTGTAAAGACGTGTTTTA
Organism: Diuraphis noxia; assembly: GCF_037042655.1. Classification (NCBI taxonomy): domain Eukaryota; kingdom Metazoa; phylum Arthropoda; class Insecta; order Hemiptera; family Aphididae; genus Diuraphis; species Diuraphis noxia. The sequence continues at coordinate 2,726,314 of NW_028301718.1, forward strand.
GATGTATAATAATGTGAACTTAACGATAAAAATATAAAAAGTATGATTAGTTCAATACAAATGACTTTAAACGATATTTAGCGGAATTATCACCATTTTTTACCAAATTTTTTCCCAAATTTTTTTTCTATTTTTTGTATTCATCCAAATGTATTGTAAACACGAGTTTTAGATGTAAAATAATGTGAACTTAACGTTAAAAATATAAAAAGTATGATTAGTTTAATAGAAATGACTTAAGACGATATTTATCGGATTCATCACCTGTATTTCAAAATTTTTTTACGACCTTTTGTATTCATCCAAATGTATTGTAAACACGTGTTTTAGATGTAAAATAATGTGAACTTAACGTTAAAAATATAAAAAGTATGATTAGTTTAATAGAAATGACTTAAGACGATATTTAGCGGATTCATCACCTGTATTTCAAAATTTTTTTACGACCTTTTATATTCACCCAAATGTATTGTAAAGACGTGTTTTAGATGTAAAATAATGTGAACTTAACGATAAAAATATAAAAAGTATGATTAGTTCAATACAAATGACTTTAAACGATATTTAGCGGAATTATCACCATTTTTTACCAAATTTTTTCCCAAATTTTTTTTCTATTTTTTGTATTCACCCAAATGTATTGTAAATACGTGTTTTAGATGTAAAATAATGTGAACTTAACGTTAAAAATATAAAAAGTATGATTAGTTTAATAGAAATGACTTAAGACGATATTTATCGGATTCATCACCTGTATTTCAAAATTTTTTTACGACCTTTTATATTCACCCAAATGTATTGTAAAGACGTGTTTTAGATGTATAATAATGTGAACTTAACGATAAAAATATAAAAAGTATGATTAGTTCAATACAAATGACGTTAAACGATATTTAGCGGAATTATCACCATTTTTTACCAAATTTTTTTTCTATTTTTTGTATTCACCCAAATGTATTGTAAACACGTGTTTTAGATGTAAAATAATGTGAACTTAACGTTAAAAATATAAAAAGTATGATTAGTTTAATAGAAATGACTTAAGACGATATTTAGCGGATTCATCACCTGTATTTCAAAATTTTTTTACGACCTTTTATATTCACCCAAATGTATTGTAAATACGTGTTTTAGATGTAAAATAATGTGAACTTAACGTTAAAAATATAAAAAGTATGATTAGTTTAATAGAAATGACTTAAGACGATATTTAGCGGATTCATCAGCTGTATTTCAAAATTTTTTTACGACCTTTTATATTCACCCAAATGTATTGTAAATACGTGTTTTAGATGTAAAATAATGTGAACTTAACGATAAAAATATAAAAAGTATGATTAGTTTAATACAAATGACTTTAAACGATATTTAGCGGAATTATCACCATTTTTTACCAAATTTTTTCCCAAATTTTTTTTCTATTTTTTGTATTCACCCAAATGTATTGTAAATACGTGTTTTAGATGTAAAATAATGTGAACTTAACGATAAAAATATAAAAAGTATGATTAGTTCAATACAAATGACTTTAAACGATATTTAGCGGAATTATCACCATTTTTTACCCAATTTTTTCCCAAATTTTTTTTCTATTTTTTGTATTCATCCAAATGTATTGTAAACACGTGTTTTAGATGTAAAATAATGTGAACTTAACGTTAAAAATATAAAAAGTATGATTAGTTTAATAAAAATGACTTAAGACGATATTTAGCGGATTCATCACCTGTATTTCAAAATTTTTTTACGACCTTTTATATTCACCCAAATGTATTGTAAATACGTGTTTTAGATGTAAAATAATGTGAACTTAACGATAAAAATATAAAAAGTATGATTAGTTCAATACAAATGACTTTAAACGATATTTAGCGGAATTATCACCATTTTTTACCAAATTTTTTCCCAAATTTTTTTTCTATTTTTTGTATTCACCCAAATGTATTGTAAATACGTGTTTTAGATGTAAAATAATGTGAACTTAACGATAAAAATATAAAAAGTATGATTAGTTCAATACAAATGACTTTAAACGATATTTAGCGGAATTATCACCATTTTTTACCCAATTTTTTCCCAAATTTTTTTTCTATTTTTTGTATTCATCCAAATGTATTGTAAACACGTGTTTTAGATGTAAAATAATGTGAACTTAACGTTAAAAATATAAAAAGTATGATTAGTTTAATAGAAATGACTTAAGACGATATTTATCGGATTCATCACCTGTATTTCAAAATTTTTTTACGACCTTTTATATTCACCCAAATGTATTGTAAAGACGTGTTTTAGATGTATAATAATGTGAACTTAACGATAAAAATATAAAAAGTATGATTAGTTCAATACAAATGACTTTAAACGATATTTAGCGGAATTATCACCATTTTTTACCAAATTTTTTCCCAAATTTTTTTTCTATTTTTTGTATTCACCCAAATGTATTGTAAATACGTGTTTTAGATGTAAAATAATATGAACTTAACGATAAAAATATAAAAAGTATGATTAGTTCAATACAAATGACTTTAAACGATATTTAGCGGAATTATCACCATTTTTTACCAAATTTTTTCCCAAATTTTTTTTCTATTTTTTGTATTCACCCAAATGTATTGTAAATACGTGTTTTAGATGTAAAATAATGTGAACTTAACGATAAAAATATAAAAAGTATGATTAGTTCAATACAAATGACTTTAAACGATATTTAGCGGAATTATCACCATTTTTTACCCAATTTTTTCCCAAATTTTTTTTCTATTTTTTGTATTCATCCAAATGTATTGTAAACACGTGTTTTAGATGTAAAATAATGTGAACTTAACGTTAAAAATATAAAAAGTATGATTAGTTTAATAGAAATGACTTAAGACGATATTTATCGGATTCATCACCTGTATTTCAAAATTTTTTTACGACCTTTTATATTCACCCAAATGTATTGTAAAGACGTGTTTTAGATGTATAATAATGTGAACTTAACGATAAAAATATAAAAAGTATGATTAGTTCAATACAAATGACTTTAAACGATATTTAGCGGAATTATCACCATTTTTTACCAAATTTTTTCCCAAATTTTTTTTCTATTTTTTGTATTCATCCAAATGTATTGTAAACACGTGTTTTAGATGTAAAATAATGTGAACTTAACGTTAAAAATATAAAAAGTATGATTAGTTTAATAGAAATGACTTAAGACGATATTTATCGGATTCATCACCTGTATTTCAAAATTTTTTTACGACCTTTTGTATTCATCCAAATGTATTGTAAACACGTGTTTTAGATGTAAAATAATGTGAACTTAACGATAAAAATATAAAAAGTATGATTAGTTCAATACAAATGACTTTAAACGATATTTAGCGGAATTATCACCATTTTTTACCAAATTTTTTCCCAAATTCTTTTTCTATTTTTTGTATTCACCCAAATGTATTGTAAATACGTGTTTTAGATGTAAAATAATGTGAACTTAACGTTAAAAATATAAAAAGTATGATTAGTTTAATAGAAATGACTTAAGACGATATTTATCGGATTCATCACCTGTATTTCAAAATTTTTTTACGACCTTTTATATTCACCCAAATGTATTGTAAAGACGTGTTTTAGATGTATAATAATGTGAACTTAACGATAAAAATATAAAAAGTATGATTAGTTCAATACAAATGACTTTAAACGATATTTAGCGGAATTATCACCATTTTTTACCAAATTTTTTTTCTATTTTTTGTATTCACCCAAATGTATTGTAAACACGTGTTTTAGATGTAAAATAATGTGAACTTAACGTTAAAAATATAAAAAGTATGATTAGTTTAATAGAAATGACTTAAGACGATATTTAGCGGATTCATCACCTGTATTTCAAAATTTTTTTACGACCTTTTATATTCACCCAAATGTATTGTAAATACGTGTTTTAGATGTAAAATAATGTGAACTTAACGTTAAAAATATAAAAAGTATGATTAGTTTAATAGAAATGACTTAAGACGATATTTAGCGGATTCATCAGCTGTATTTCAAAATTTTTTTACGACCTTTTATATTCACCCAAATGTATTGTAAATACGTGTTTTAGATGTAAAATAATGTGAACTTAACGATAAAAATATAAAAAGTATGATTAGTTTAATACAAATGTCTTTAAACGATATTTAGCGGAATTATCACCATTTTTTACCAAATTTTTTCCCAAATTTTTTTTCTATTTTTTGTATTCACCCAAATGTATTGTAAATACGTGTTTTAGATGTAAAATAATGTGAACTTAACGATAAAAATATAAAAAGTATGATTAGTTCAATACAAATGACTTTAAACGATATTTAGCTGAATTATCACCATTTTTTACCCAATTTTTTCCCAAATTTTTTTTCTATTTTTTGTATTCATCCAAATGTATTGTAAACACGTGTTTTAGATGTAAAATAATGTGAACTTAACGTTAAAAATATAAAAAGTATGATTAGTTTAATAAAAATGACTTAAGACGATATTTAGCGGATTCATCACCTGTATTTCAAAATTTTTTTACGACCTTTTATATTCACCCAAATGTATTGTAAAGACGTGTTTTAGATGTAAAATAATGTGAACTTAACGATAAAAATATAAAAAGTATGATTAGTTCAATACAAATGACTTTAAACGATATTTAGCGGAATTATCACCATTTTTTACCAAATTTTTTCCCAAATTTTTTTTCTATTTTTTGTATTCACCCAAATGTATTGTAAATACGTGTTTTAGATGTAAAATAATGTGAACTTAACGATAAAAATATAAAAAGTATGATTAGTTCAATACAAATGACTTTAAACGATATTTAGCGGAATTATCACCATTTTTTACCCAATTTTTTCCCAAATTTTTTTTCTATTTTTTGTATTCATCCAAATGTATTGTAAACACGTGTTTTAGATGTAAAATAATGTGAACTTAACGTTAAAAATATAAAAAGTATGATTAGTTTAATAAAAATGACTTAAGACGATATTTAGCGGATTCATCACCTGTATTTCAAAATTTTTTTACGACCTTTTATATTCACCCAAATGTATTGTAAATACGTGTTTTAGATGTAAAATAATGTGAACTTAACGATAAAAATATAAAAAGTATGATTAGTTCAATACAAATGACTTTAAACGATATTTAGCGGAATTATCACCATTTTTTACCAAATTTTTTCCCAAATTTTTTTTCTATTTTTTGTATTCACCCAAATGTATTGTAAATACGTGTTTTAGATGTAAAATAATGTGAACTTAACGATAAAAATATAAAAAGTATGATTAGTTCAATACAAATGACTTTAAACGATATTTAGCGGAATTATCACCATTTTTTACCCAATTTTTTCCCAAATTTTTTTTCTATTTTTTGTATTCATCCAAATGTATTGTAAACACGTGTTTTAGATGTAAAATAATGTGAACTTAACGTTAAAAATATAAAAAGTATGATTAGTTTAATAGAAATGACTTAAGACGATATTTATCGGATTCATCACCTGTATTTCAAAATTTTTTTACGACCTTTTATATTCACCCAAATGTATTGTAAAGACGTGTTTTAGATGTATAATAATGTGAACTTAACGATAAAAATATAAAAAGTATGATTAGTTCAATACAAATGACTTTAAACGATATTTAGCGGAATTATCACCATTTTTTACCAAATTTTTTCCCAAATTTTTTTTCTATTTTTTGTGTTCACCCAAATGTATTGTAAATACGTGTTTTAGATGTAAAATAATGTGAACTTAACGATAAAAATATAAAAAGTATGATTAGTTTAATACAAATGACTTTAAACGATATTTAGCGGAATTATCACCATTTTTTACCAAATTTTTTCCCAAATTTTTTTTCTATTTTTTGTATTCATCCAAATGTATTGTAAACACGTGTTTTAGATGTAAAATAATGTGAACTTAACGTTAAAAATATAAAAAGTATGATTAGTTTAATAGAAATGACTTAAGACGATATTTATCGGATTCATCACCTGTATTTCAAAATTTTTTTACGACCTTTTGTATTCATCCAAATGTATTGTAAACACGTGTTTTAGATGTAAAATAATGTGAACTTAACGTTAAAAATATAAAAAGTATGATTAGTTTAATAGAAATGACTTAAGACGATATTTAGCGGATTCATCACCTGTATTTCAAAATTTTTTTACGACCTTTTATATTCACCCAAATGTATTGTAAAGACGTGTTTTAGATGTAAAATAATGTGAACTTAACGATAAAAATATAAAAAGTATGATTAGTTCAATACAAATGACTTTAAACGATATTTAGCGGAATTATCACCATTTTTTACCAAATTTTTTCCCAAATTTTTTTTCTATTTTTTGTATTCACCCAAATGTATTGTAAATACGTGTTTTAGATGTAAAATAATGTGAACTTAACGTTAAAAATATAAAAAGTATGATTAGTTTAATAGAAATGACTTAAGACGATATTTATCGGATTCATCACCTGTATTTCAAAATTTTTTTACGACCTTTTATATTCACCCAAATGTATTGTAAAGACGTGTTTTAGATGTATAATAATGTGAACTTAACGATAAAAATATAAAAAGTATGATTAGTTCAATACAAATGACTTTAAACGATATTTAGCGGAATTATCACCATTTTTTACCAAATTTTTTTTCTATTTTTTGTATTCACCCAAATGTATTGTAAACACGTGTTTTAGATGTAAAATAATGTGAACTTAACGTTAAAAATATAAAAAGTATGATTAGTTTAATAGAAATGACTTAAGACGATATTTAGCGGATTCATCACCTGTATTTCAAAATTTTTTTACGACCTTTTATATTCACCCAAATGTATTGTAAATACGTGTTTTAGATGTAAAATAATGTGAACTTAACGTTAAAAATATAAAAAGTATGATTAGTTTAATAGAAATGACTTAAGACGATATTTAGCGGATTCATCAGCTGTATTTCAAAATTTTTTTACGACCTTTTATATTCACCCAAATGTATTGTAAATACGTGTTTTAGATGTAAAATAATGTGAACTTAACGATAAAAATATAAAAAGTATGATTAGTTTAATACAAATGACTTTAAACGATATTTAGCGGAATTATCACCATTTTTTACCAAATTTTTTCCCAAATTTTTTTTCTATTTTTTGTATTCACCCAAATGTATTGTAAATACGTGTTTTAGATGTAAAATAATGTGAACTTAACGATAAAAATATAAAAAGTATGATTAGTTCAATACAAATGACTTTAAACGATATTTAGCTGAATTATCACCATTTTTTACCCAAATTTTTCCCAAATTTTTTTTCTATTTTTTGTATTCATCCAAATGTATTGTAAACACGTGTTTTAGATGTAAAATAATGTGAACTTAACGTTAAAAATATAAAAAGTATGATTAGTTTAATAAAAATGACTTAAGACGATATTTAGCGGATTCATCACCTGTATTTCAAAATTTTTTTACGACCTTTTATATTCACCCAAATGTATTGTAAAGACGTGTTTTAGATGTAAAATAATGTGAACTTAACGATAAAAATATAAAAAGTATGATTAGTTCAATACAAATGACTTTAAACGATATTTAGCGGAATTATCACCATTTTTTACCAAATTTTTTCCCAAATTTTTTTTCTATTTTTTGTATTCACCCAAATGTATTGTAAATACGTGTTTTAGATGTAAAATAATGTGAACTTAACGATAAAAATATAAAAAGTATGATTAGTTCAATACAAATGACTTTAAACGATATTTAGCGGAATTATCACCATTTTTTACCCAATTTTTTCCCAAATTTTTTTTCTATTTTTTGTATTCATCCAAATGTATTGTAAACACGTGTTTTAGATGTAAAATAATGTGAACTTAACGTTAAAAATATAAAAAGTATGATTAGTTTAATAGAAATGACTTAAGACGATATTTATCGGATTCATCACCTGTATTTCAAAATTTTTTTACGACCTTTTATATTCACCCAAATGTATTGTAAAGACGTGTTTTAGATGTATAATAATGTGAACTTAACGATAAAAATATAAAAAGTATGATTAGTTCAATACAAATGACTTTAAACGATATTTAGCGGAATTATCACCATTTTTTACCAAATTTTTTCCCAAATTTTTTTTCTATTTTTTGTGTTCACCCAAATGTATTGTAAATACGTGTTTTAGATGTAAAATAATGTGAACTTAACGATAAAAATATAAAAAGTATGATTAGTTTAATACAAATGACTTTAAACGATATTTAGCGGAATTATCACCATTTTTTACCAAATTTTTTCCCAAATTTTTTTTCTATTTTTTGTATTCACCCAAATGTATTGTAAATACGTGTTTTAGATGTAAAATAATGTGAACTTAACGATAAAAATATAAAAAGTATGATTAGTTCAATACAAATGACTTTAAACGATATTTAGCGGAATTATCACCATTTTTTACCCAATTTTTTCCCAAATTTTTTTTCTATTTTTTGTATTCATCCAAATGTATTGTAAACACGTGTTTTAGATGTAAAATAATGTGATCTTAACGTTAAAAATATAAAAAGTATGATTAGTTTAATAGAAATGACTTAAGACGATATTTAGCGGATTCATCAGCTGTATTTCAAAATTTTTTTACGACCTTTTATATTCACCCAAATGTATTGTAAATACGTGTTTTAGATGTAAAATAATGTGAACTTAACGATAAAAATATAAAAAGTATGATTAGTTTAATACAAATGACTTTAAACGATATTTAGCGGAATTATCACCATTTTTTACCAAATTTTTTCCCAAATTTTTTTTCTATTTTTTGTATTCACCCAAATGTATTGTAAATACGTGTTTTAGATGTAAAATAATGTGAACTTAACGATAAAAATATAAAAAGTATGATTAGTTCAATACAAATGACTTTAAACGATATTTAGCTGAATTATCACCATTTTTTACCCAAATTTTTCCCAAATTTTTTTTCTATTTTTTGTATTCATCCAAATGTATTGTAAACACGTGTTTTAGATGTAAAATAATGTGAACTTAACGTTAAAAATATAAAAAGTATGATTAGTTTAATAAAAATGACTTAAGACGATATTTAGCGGATTCATCACCTGTATTTCAAAATTTTTTTACGACCTTTTATATTCACCCAAATGTATTGTAAAGACGTGTTTTAGATGTAAAATAATGTGAACTTAACGATAAAAATATAAAAAGTATGATTAGTTCAATACAAATGACTTTAAACGATATTTAGCGGAATTATCACCATTTTTTACCAAATTTTTTCCCAAATTTTTTTTCTATTTTTTGTATTCACCCAAATGTATTGTAAATACGTGTTTTAGATGTAAAATAATGTGAACTTAACGATAAAAATATAAAAAGTATGATTAGTTCAATACAAATGACTTTAAACGATATTTAGCGGAATTATCACCATTTTTTACCCAATTTTTTCCCAAATTTTTTTTCTATTTTTTGTATTCATCCAAATGTATTGTAAACACGTGTTTTAGATGTAAAATAATGTGAACTTAACGTTAAAAATATAAAAAGTATGATTAGTTTAATAGAAATGACTTAATACGATATTTATCGGATTCATCACCTGTATTTCAAAATTTTTTTACGACCTTTTATATTCACCCAAATGTATTGTAAAGACGTGTTTTAGATGTATAATAATGTGAACTTAACGATAAAAATATAAAAAGTATGATTAGTTCAATACAAATGACTTTAAACGATATTTAGCGGAATTATCACCATTTTTTACCAAATTTTTTCCCAAATTTTTTTTCTATTTTTTGTGTTCACCCAAATGTATTGTAAATACGTGTTTTAGATGTAAAATAATGTGAACTTAACGATAAAAATATAAAAAGTATGATTAGTTTAATACAAATGACTTTAAACGATATTTAGCGGAATTATCACCATTTTTTACCAAATTTTTTCCCAAATTTTTTTTCTATTTTTTGTATTCACCCAAATGTATTGTAAATACGTGTTTTAGATGTAAAATAATGTGAACTTAACGATAAAAATATAAAAAGTATGATTAGTTCAATACAAATGACTTTAAACGATATTTAGCGGAATTATCACCATTTTTTACCCAATTTTTTCCCAAATTTTTTTTCTATTTTTTGTATTCATCCAAATGTATTGTAAACACGTGTTTTAGATGTAAAATAATGTGAACTTAACGTTAAAAATATAAAAAGTATGATTAGTTTAATAGAAATGACTTAAGACGATATTTAGCGGATTCATCACCTGTATTTCAAAATTTTTTTACGACCTTTTATATTCACCCAAATGTATTGTAAAGACGTGTTTTAGATGTAAAATAATGTGAACTTAACGATAAAAATATAAAAAGTATGATTAGTTCAATACAAATGACTTTAAACGATATTTAGCGGAATTATCACCATTTTTTACCAAATTTTTTCCCAAATTTTTTTTCTATTTTTTGTATTCACCCAAATGTATTGTAAATACGTGTTTTAGATGTAAAATAATGTGAACTTAACGATAAAAATATAAAAAGTATGATTAGTTCAATACAAATGACTTTAAACGATATTTAGCGGAATTATCACCATTTTATACCAAATTTTTTCCCAAATTTTTTTTCTATTTTTTGTATTCACCCAAATGTATTGTAAATACGTGTTTTAGATGTAAAATAATGTGAACTTAACGATAAAAATATAAAAAGTATGATTAGTTCAATACAAATGACTTTAAACGATATTTAGCGGATTATCACCATTTTTTACCCAATTTTTTCCCAAATTTTTTTTCTATTTTTTGTATTCATCCAAATGTATTGTAAACACGTGTTTTAGATGTAAAATAATGTGAATTTAACGTTAAAAATATAAAAAGTATGATTAGTTTAATAGAAATGACTTAAGACGATATTTAGCGGATTCATCACCTGTATTTCAAAATTTTTTTACGACCTTTTATATTCACCCAAATGTATTGTAAAGACGTGTTTTAGATGTAAAATAATGTGAACTTAACGATAAAAATATTAAAAGTATGATTAGTTCAATACAAATGACTTTAAACGATATTTAGCGGAATTATCACCATTTTTTACCAAATTTTTTCCCAAATTTTTTTTCTATTTTTTGTATTCACCCAAATGTATTGTAAATACGTGTTTTAGATGTAAAATAATGTGAACTTAACGATAAAAATATAAAAAGTATGATTAGTTCAATACAAATGACTTTAAACGATATTTAGCGGAATTATCACCATTTTTTACCCAATTTTTTCCCAAATTTTTTTTCTATTTTTTGTATTCATCCAAATGTATTGTAAACACGTGTTTTAGATGTAAAATAATGTGAACTTAACGTTAAAAATATAAAAAGTATGATTAGTTTAATAGAAATGACTTTAAACGATATTTAGCGGAATTATCACCATTTTTTACCAAATTTTTTCCCAAATTTTTTTTCTATTTTTTGTATTCACCCAAATATATTGTAAATACGTGTTTTAGATGTAAAGTAATGTGAACTTAACGATAAAAATATAAAAAGTATGATTAGTTCAATACAAATGACTTTAAACGATATTTAGCGGAATTATCACCATTTTTTACCCAATTTTTTCCCAAATTTTTTTTCTATTTTTTGTGTTCACCCAAATGTATTGTAAATACGTGTTTTAGATGTAAAATAATGTGAACTTAACGATAAAAATATAAAAAGTATGATTAGTTCAATACAAATGACTTTAAACGATATTTAGCGGAATTATCACCATTTTTTACCCAATTTTTTCCCAAATTTTTTTTCTATTTTTTGTATTCACCCAAATGTATTGTAAACACGTGTTTTAGATGTAAAATAATGTGAACTTAACGTTAAAAATATAAAAAGTATGATTAGTTTAATAGAAATGACTTAAGACGATATTTAGCGGATTCATCACCTGTATTTCAAAATTTTTTTACGACCTTTTATATTCACCCAAATGTATTGTAAATACGTGTTTTAGATGTAAAATAATGTGAACTTAACGATAAAAATATAAAAAGTATGATTAGTTTAATACAAATGACTTTAAACGATATTTAGCGGAATTATCACCATTTTTTACCAAATTTTTTCCCAAATTTTTTTTCTATTTTTTGTATTCACCCAAATGTATTGTAAATACGTGTTTTAGATGTAAAATAATGTGAACTTAACGATAAAAATATAAAAAGTATGATTAGTTCAATACAAATGACTTTAAACGATATTTAGCGGAATTATCACCATTTTTTACCCAATTTTTTCCCAAATTTTTTTTCTATTTTTTGTATTCATCCAAATGTATTGTAAACACGTGTTTTAGATGTAAAATAATGTGAACTTAACGTTAAAAATATAAAAAGTATGATTAGTTTAATAGAAATGACTTAAGACGATATTTAGCGGATTCATCACCTGTATTTCAAAATTTTTTTACGACCTTTTATATTCACCCAAATGTATTGTAAAGACGTGTTTTAGATGTAAAATAATGTGAACTTAACGATAAAAATATAAAAAGTATGATTAGTTCAATACAAATGACTTTAAACGATATTTAGCGGAATTATCACCATTTTTTACCAAATTTTTTCCCAAATTTTTTTTCTATTTTTTGTATTCACCCAAATGTATTGTAAATACGTGTTTTAGATGTAAAATAATGTGAACTTAACGATAAAAATATAAAAAGTATGATTAGTTCAATACAAATGACTTTAAACGATATTTAGCGGAATTATCACCATTTTATACCAAATTTTTTCCCAAATTTTTTTTCTATTTTTTGTATTCACCCAAATGTATTGTAAATACGTGTTTTAGATGTAAAATAATGTGAACTTAACGATAAAAATATAAAAAGTATGATTAGTTCAATACAAATGACTTTAAACGATATTTAGCGGATTATCACCATTTTTTACCCAATTTTTTCCCAAATTTTTTTTCTATTTTTTGTATTCATCCAAATGTATTGTAAACACGTGTTTTAGATGTAAAATAATGTGAATTTAACGTTAAAAATATAAAAAGTATGATTAGTTTAATAGAAATGACTTAAGACGATATTTAGCGGATTCATCACCTGTATTTCAAAATTTTTTTACGACCTTTTATATTCACCCAAATGTATTGTAAAGACGTGTTTTAGATGTAAAATAATGTGAACTTAACGATAAAAATATTAAAAGTATGATTAGTTCAATACAAATGACTTTAAACGATATTTAGCGGAATTATCACCATTTTTTACCAAATTTTTTCCCAAATTTTTTTTCTATTTTTTGTATTCACCCAAATGTATTGTAAATACGTGTTTTAGATGTAAAATAATGTGAACTTAACGATAAAAATATAAAAAGTATGATTAGTTCAATACAAATGACTTTAAACGATATTTAGCGGAATTATCACCATTTTTTACCCAATTTTTTCCCAAATTTTTTTTCTATTTTTTGTATTCATCCAAATGTATTGTAAACACGTGTTTTAGATGTAAAATAATGTGAACTTAACGTTAAAAATATAAAAAGTATGATTAGTTTAATAGAAATGACTTTAAACGATATTTAGCGGAATTATCACCATTTTTTACCAAATTTTTTCCCAAATTTTTTTTCTATTTTTTGTATTCACCCAAATATATTGTAAATACGTGTTTTAGATGTAAAATAATGTGAACTTAACGATAAAAATATAAAAAGTATGATTAGTTCAATACAAATGACTTTAAACGATATTTAGCGGAATTATCACCATTTTTTACCCAATTTTTTCCCAAATTTTTTTTCTATTTTTTGTATTCATCCAAATGTATTGTAAACACGTGTTTTAGATGTAAAATAATGTGAACTTAACGTTAAAAATATAAAAAGTATGATTAGTTTAATAGAAATGACTTAAGACGATATTTAGCGGATTCATCACCTGTATTTCAAAATTTTTTTACGACCTTTTATATTCACCCAAATGTATTGTAAAGACGTGTTTTAGATGTAAAATAATGTGAACTTAACGATAAAAATATAAAAAGTATGATTAGTTCAATACAAATGACTTTAAACGATATTTAGCGGAATTATCACCATTTTTTACCAAATTTTTTCCCAAATTTTTTTTCTATTTTTTGTATTCACCCAAATGTATTGTAAATACGTGTTTTAGATGTAAAATAATGTGAACTTAACGATAAAAATATAAAAAGTATGATTAGTTCAATACAAATGACTTTAAACGATATTTAGCGGAATTATCACCATTTTATACCAAATTTTTTCCCAAATTTTTTTTCTATTTTTTGTATTCACCCAAATGTATTGTAAATACGTGTTTTAGATGTAAAATAATGTGAACTTAACGATAAAAATATAAAAAGTATGATTAGTTCAATACAAATGACTTTAAACGATATTTAGCGGAATTATCACCATTTTTTACCCAATTTTTTCCCAAATTTTTTTTCTATTTTTTGTATTCATCCAAATGTATTGTAAACACGTGTTTTAGATGTAAAATAATGTGAACTTAACGTTAAAAATATAAAAAGTATGATTAGTTTAATAGAAATGACTTAAGACGATATTTAGCGGATTCATCACCTGTATTTCAAAATTTTTTTACGACCTTTTATATTCACCCAAATGTATTGTAAAGACGTGTTTTAGATGTAAAATAATGTGAACTTAACGATAAAAATATTAAAAGTATGATTAGTTCAATACAAATGACTTTAAACGATATTTAGCGGAATTATCACCATTTTTTACCAAATTTTTTCCCAAATTTTTTTTCTATTTTTTGTATTCACCCAAATGTATTGTAAATACGTGTTTTAGATGTAAAATAATGTGAACTTAACGATAAAAATATAAAAAGTATGATTAGTTCAATACAAATGACTTTAAACGATATTTAGCGGAATTATCACCATTTTTTACCCAATTTTTTCCCAAATTTTTTTTCTATTTTTTGTATTCATCCAAATGTATTGTAAACACGTGTTTTAGATGTAAAATAATGTGAACTTAACGTTAAAAATATAAAAAGTATGATTAGTTTAATAGAAATGACTTTAAACGATATTAAGCGGAATTATCACCATTTTTTACCAAATTTTTTCCCAAATTTTTTTTCTATTTTTTGTATTCACCCAAATGTATTGTAAATACGTGTTTTAGATGTAAAATAATGTGAACTTAACGATAAAAATATAAAAAGTATGATTAGTTCAATACAAATGACTTTAAACGATATTTAGCGGAATTATCACCATTTTTTACCCAATTTTTTCCCAAATTTTTTTTCTATTTTTTGTATTCATCCAAATGTATTGTAAACACGTGTTTTAGATGTAAAATAATGTGAACTTAACGTTAAAAATATAAAAAGTATGATTAGTTTAATAGAAATGACTTAAGACGATATTTAGCGGATTCATCACCTGTATTTCAAAATTTTTTTACGACCTTTTATATTCACCCAAATGTATTGTAAAGACGTGTTTTAGATGTAAAATAATGTGAACTTAACGATAAAAATATAAAAAGTATGATTAGTTCAATACAAATGACTTTAAACGATATTTAGCGGAATTATCACCATTTTTTACCAAATTTTTTCCCAAATTTTTTTTCTATTTTTTGTATTCACCCAAATGTATTGTAAATACGTGTTTTAGATGTAAAATAATGTGAACTTAACGATAAAAATATAAAAAGTATGATTAGTTCAATACAAATGACTTTAAACGATATTTAGCGGAATTATCACCATTTTTTACCAAATTTTTTTTCTATTTTTTGTATTCACCCAAATGTATTGTAAACACGTGTTTTAGATGTAAAATAATGTGAACTTAATGTTAAAAATATAAAAAATATGATTAGTTTAATAGAAATGACTTAAGACGATATTTAGCGGATTCATCACCTGTATTTCAAAATTTTTTTACGACCTTTTATATTCACCCAAATGTATTGTAAATACGTGTTTTAGATGTAAAATAATGTGAACTTAACGATAAAAATATAAAAAGTATGATTAGTTCAATACAAATGACTTTAAACGATATTTAGCGGAATTATCACCATTTTTTACCAAATTTTTTCCCAAATTTTTTTTCTATTTTTTGTGTTCACCCAAATGTATTGTAAATACGTGTTTTAGATGTAAAATAATGTGAACTTAACGATAAAAATATAAAAAGTATGATTAGTTCAATACAAATGACTTTAAACGATATTTAGCGGAATTATCACCATTTTTTACCCAATTTTTTCCCAAATTTTTTTTCTATTTTTTGTATTCACCCAAATGTATTGTAAACACGTGTTTTAGATGTAAAATAATGTGAACTTAACGTTAAAAATATAAAAAGTATGATTAGTTTAATAGAAATGACTTAAGACGATATTTAGCGGATTCATCACCTGTATTTCAAAATTTTTTTACGACCTTTTATATTCACCCAAATGTATTGTAAATACGTGTTTTAGATGTAAAATAATGTGAACTTAACGTTAAAAATATAAAAAGTATGATTAGTTTAATAGAAATGACTTAAGACGATATTTAGCGGATTCATCAGCTGTATTTCAAAATTTTTTTACGACCTTTTATATTCATCCAAATGTATTGTAAATACGTGTTTTAGATGTAAAATAATGTGAACTTAACGATAAAAATATAAAAAGTATGATTAGTTTAATACAAATGACTTTAAACGATATTAAGCGGAATTATCACCATTTTTTACCAAATTTTTTCCCAAATTTTTTTTCTATTTTTTGTATTCACCCAAATGTATTGTAAATACGTGTTTTAGATGTAAAATAATGTGAACTTAACGATAAAAATATAAAAAGTATGATTAGTTCAATACAAATGACTTTAAACGATATTTAGCGGAATTATCACCATTTTTTACCCAATTTTTTCCCAAATTTTTTTTCTATTTTTTGTATTCATCCAAATGTATTGTAAACACGTGTTTTAGATGTAAAATAATGTGAACTTAACGTTAAAAATATAAAAAGTATGATTAGTTTAATAGAAATGACTTAAGACGATATTTAGCGGATTCATCACCTGTATTTCAAAATTTTTTTACGACCTTTTATATTCACCCAAATGTATTGTAAAGACGTGTTTTAGATGTAAAATAATGTGAACTTAACGATAAAAATATAAAAAGTATGATTAGTTCAATACAAATGACTTTAAACGATATTTAGCGGAATTATCACCATTTTTTACCAAATTTTTTCCCAAATTTTTTTTCTATTTTTTGTATTCACCCAAATGTATTGTAAATACGTGTTTTAGATGTAAAATAATGTGAACTTAACGATAAAAATATAAAAAGTATGATTAGTTCAATACAAATGACTTTAAACGATATTTAGCGGAATTATCACCATTTTTTACCAAATTTTTTTTCTATTTTTTGTATTCACCCAAATGTATTGTAAACACGTGTTTTAGATGTAAAATAATGTGAACTTAATGTTAAAAATATAAAAAATATGATTAGTTTAATAGAAATGACTTAAGACGATATTTAGCGGATTCATCACCTGTATTTCAAAATTTTTTTACGACCTTTTATATTCACCCAAATGTATTGTAAATACGTGTTTTATATGTAAAATAATGTGAACTTAACGATAAAAATATAAAAAGTATGATTAGTTCAATACAAATGACTTTAAACGATATTTAGCGGAATTATCACCATTTTTTACCAAATTTTTTCCCAAATTTTTTTTCTATTTTTTGTGTTCACCCAAATGTATTGTAAATACGTGTTTTAGATGTAAAATAATGTGAACTTAACGATAAAAATATAAAAAGTATGATTAGTTCAATACAAATGACTTTAAACGATATTTAGCGGAATTATCACCATTTTTTACCCAATTTTTTCCCAAATTTTTTTTCTATTTTTTGTATTCACCCAAATGTATTGTAAACACGTGTTTTAGATGTAAAATAATGTGAACTTAACGTTAAAAATATAAAAAGTATGATTAGTTTAATAGAAATGACTTAAGACGATATTTAGCGGATTCATCACCTGTATTTCAAAATTTTTTTACGACCTTTTATATTCACCCAAATGTATTGTAAATACGTGTTTTAGATGTAAAATAATGTGAACTTAACGTTAAAAATATAAAAAGTATGATTAGTTTAATAGAAATGACTTAAGACGATATTTAGCGGATTCATCAACTGTATTTCAAAATTTTTTTACGACCTTTTATATTCATCCAAATGTATTGTAAATACGTGTTTTAGATGTAAAATAATGTGAACTTAACGATAAAAATATAAAAAGTATGATTAGTTTAATACAAATGACTTTAAACGATATTTAGCGGAATTATCACCATTTTTTACCGAATTTTTTCCCAAATTTTTTTTCTATTTTTTGTATTCATCCAAATGTATTGTAAACACGTGTTTTAGATGTAAAATAATGTGAACTTAACGGTAAAAATATAAAAAGTATGATTAGTTTAATAGAAATGACTTAACACGATATTTAGCGGATTCATCACCTGTATTTCAAAATTTTTTTACGACCTTTTATATTCACCCAAATGTATTGTAAAGACGTGTGTTAGATGTAAAATAATGTGAACTTAACGATAAAAATATAAAAAGTATGATTAGTTCAATACAAATGACTTTAAACGATATTTAGCGGAATTATCACCATTTTTTACCAAATTTTTTCCCAAATTTTTTTTCTATTTTTTGTATTCACCCAAATGTATTGTAAATACGTGTTTTAGATGTAAAATAATGTGAACTTAACGATAAAAATATAAAAAGTATGATTAGTTCAATACAAATGACTTTAAACGATATTTAGCGGAATTATCACCATTTTTTACCAAATTTTTTCCCTAATTTTTTTTCTATTTTTTGTATTCACCCAAATGTATTGTAAATACGTGTTTTAGATGTAAAATAATGTGAACTTAACGATAAAAATATAAAAAGTATGATTAGTTCAATACAAATGACTTTAAACGATATTTAGCGGAATTATCACCATTTTTTACCAAATTTTTTCCCAAATTTTTTTTCTATTTTTTGTATTCACCCAAATGTATTGTAAATACGTGTTTTAGATGTAAAATAATGTGAACTTAACGATAAAAATATAAAAAGTATGATTAGTTCAATACAAATGACTTTAAACGATATTTAGCGGAATTATCACCATTTTTTACCCAATTTTTTCCCAAATTTTTTTTCTATTTTTTGTATTCATCCAAATGTATTGTAAACACGTGTTTTAGATGTAAAATAATGTGAACTTAACGTTAAAAATATAAAAAGTATGATTAGTTTAATAGAAATGACTTTAAACGATATTTAGCGGAATTATCACCATTTTTTACCAAATTTTTTCCCAAATTTTTTTTCTATTTTTTGTATTCACCCAAATGTATTGTAAATACGTGTTTTAGATGTAAAATAATGTGAACTTAACGATAAAAATATAAAAAGTATGATTAGTTCAATACAAATGACTTTAAACGATATTTAGCGGAATTATCACCATTTTTTACCCAATTTTTTCCCAAATTTTTTTTCTATTTTTTGTATTCATCCAAATGTATTGTAAACACGTGTTTTAGATGTAAAATAATGTGAACTTAACGTTAAAAATATAAAAAGTATGATTAGTTTAATAGAAATGACTTAAGACGATATTTAGCGGATTCATCACCTGTATTTCAAAATTTTTTTACGACCTTTTATATTCACCCAAATGTATTGTAAAGACGTGTTTTAGATGTAAAATAATGTGAACTTAACGATAAAAATATAAAAAGTATGATTAGTTCAATACAAATGACTTTAAACGATATTTAGCGGAATTATCACCATTTTTTACCAAATTTTTTCCCAAATTTTTTTTCTATTTTTTGTATTCACCCAAATGTATTGTAAATACGTGTTTTAGATGTAAAATAATGTGAACTTAACGATAAAAATATAAAAAGTATGATTAGTTCAATACAAATGACTTTAAACGATATTTAGCGGAATTATCACCATTTTATACCAAATTTTTTCCCAAATTTTTTTTCTATTTTTTGTATTCACCCAAATGTATTGTAAATACGTGTTTTAGATGTAAAATAATGTGAACTTAACGATAAAAATATAAAAAGTATGATTAGTTCAATACAAATGACTTTAAACGATATTTAGCGGAATTATCACCATTTTTTACCCAATTTTTTCCCAAATTTTTTTTCTATTTTTTGTATTCATCCAAAAGTATTGTAAACACGTGTTTTAGATGTAAAATAATGTGAACTTAACGTTAAAAATATAAAAAGTATGATTAGTTTAATAGAAATGACTTAAGACGATATTTAGCGGATTCATCACCTGTATTTCAAAATTTTTTTACGACCTTTTATATTCACCCAAATGTATTGTAAAGACGTGTTTTAGATGTAAAATAATGTGAACTTAACGATAAAAATATTAAAAGTATGATTAGTTCAATACAAATGACTTTAAACGATATTTAGCGGAATTATCACCATTTTTTACCAAATTTTTTCCCAAATTTTTTTTCTATTTTTTGTATTCACCCAAATGTATTGTAAATACGTGTTTTAGATGTAAAATAATGTGAACTTAACGATAAAAATATAAAAAGTATGATTAGTTCAATACAAATGACTTTAAACGATATTTAGCGGAATTATCACCATTTTTTACCCAATTTTTTCCCAAATTTTTTTTCTATTTTTTGTATTCATCCAAATGTATTGTAAACACGTGTTTTAGATGTAAAATAATGTGAACTTAACGTTAAAAATATAAAAAGTATGATTAGTTTAATAGAAATGACTTTAAACGATATTAAGCGGAATTATCACCATTTTTTACCAAATTTTTTCCCAAATTTTTTTTCTATTTTTTGTGTTCACCCAAATGTATTGTAAATACGTGTTTTAGATGTAAAATAATGTGAACTTAACGATAAAAATATAAAAAGTATGATTAGTTCAATACAAATGACTTTAAACGATATTTAGCGGAATTATCACCATTTTTTACCCAATTTTTTCCCAAATTTTTTTTCTATTTTTTGTATTCATCCAAATGTATTGTAAACACGTGTTTTAGATGTAAAATAATGTGAACTTAACGTTAAAAATATAAAAAGTATGATTAGTTTAATAGAAATGACTTAAGACGATATTTAGCGGATTCATCACCTGTATTTCAAAATTTTTTTACGACCTTTTATATTCACCCAAATGTATTGTAAAGACGTGTTTTAGATGTAAAATAATGTGAACTTAACGATAAAAATATAAAAAGTATGATTAGTTCAATACAAATGACTTTAAACGATATTTAGCGGAATTATCACCATTTTTTACCAAATTTTTTCCCAAATTTTTTTTCTATTTTTTGTATTCACCCAAATGTATTGTAAATACGTGTTTTAGATGTAAAATAATGTGAACTTAACGATAAAAATATAAAAAGTATGATTAGTTCAATACAAATGACTTTAAACGATATTTAGCGGAATTATCACCATTTTTTACCAAATTTTTTTTCTATTTTTTGTATTCACCCAAATGTATTGTAAACACGTGTTTTAGATGTAAAATAATGTGAACTTAACGTTAAAAATATAAAAAATATGATTAGTTTAATAGAAATGACTTAAGACGATATTTAGCGGATTCATCACCTGTATTTCAAACTTTTTTTACGACCTTTTATATTCACCCAAATGTATTGTAAATACGTGTTTTAGATGTAAAATAATGTGAACTTAACGATAAAAATATAAAAAGTATGATTAGTTCAATACAAATGACTTTAAACGATATTTAGCGGAATTATCACCATTTTTTACCAAATTTTTTCCCAAATTTTTTTTCTATTTTTTGTGTTCACCCAAATGTATTGTAAATACGTGTTTTAGATGTAAAATAATGTGAACTTAACGATAAAAATATAAAAAGTATGATTAGTTCAATACAAATGACTTTAAACGATATTTAGCGGAATTATCACCATTTTTTACCCAATTTTTTCCCAAATTTTTTTTCTATTTTTTGTATTCACCCAAATGTATTGTAAACACGTGTTTTAGATGTAAAATAATGTGAACTTAACGTTAAAAATATAAAAAGTATGATTAGTTTAATAGAAATGACTTTAAACGATATTTAGCGGATTCATCACCTGTATTTCAAAATTTTTTTACGACCTTTTATATTCACCCAAATGTATTGTAAATACGTGTTTTAGATGTAAAATAATGTGAACTTAACGTTAAAAATATAAAAAGTATGATTAGTTTAATAGAAATGACTTAAGACGATATTTAGCGGATTCATCAGCTGTATTTCAAAATTTTTTTACGACCTTTTATATTCACCCAAATGTATTGTAAATACGTGTTTTAGATGTAAAATAATGTGAACTTAACGATAAAAATATAAAAAGTATGATTAGTTCAATACAAATGACTTTAAACGATATTTAGCGGAATTATCACCATTTTTTACCAAATTTTTTTTCTATTTTTTGTATTCACCCAAATGTATTGTAAACACGTGTTTTAGATGTAAAATAATGTGAACTTAACGTTAAAAATATAAAAAATATGATTAGTTTAATAGAAATGACTTAAGACGATATTTAGCGGATTCATCACCTGTATTTCAAAATTTTTTTACGACCTTTTATATTCACCCAAATGTATTGTAAATACGTGTTTTAGATGTAAAATAATGTGAACTTAACGATAAAAATATAAAAAGTATGATTAGTTCAATACAAATGACTTTAAACGATATTTAGCGGAATTATCACCATTTTTTACCAAATTTTTTCCCAAATTTTTTTTCTATTTTTTGTGTTCACCCAAATGTATTGTAAAGACGTGTTTTAGATGTAAAATAATGTGAACTTAACGATAAAAATATAAAAAGTATGATTAGTTCAATACAAATGACTTTAAACGATATTTAGCGGAATTATCACCATTTTTTACCAAATTTTTTCCCAAATTTTTTTTCTATTTTTTGTATTCACCCAAATGTATTGTAAGTACGTGTTTTAGATGTAAAATAATGTGAACTTAACGATAAAAATATAAAAAGTATGATTAGTTCAATACAAATGACTTTAAACGATATTTAGCGGAATTATCACCATTTTTTACCAAATTTTTTTTCTATTTTTTGTATTCACCCAAATGTATTGTAAACACGTGTTTTAGATGTAAAATAATGTGAACTTAACGTTAAAAATATAAAAAATATGATTAGTTTAATAGAAATGACTTAAGACGATATTTAGCGGATTCATCACCTGTATTTCAAAATTTTTTTACGACCTTTTATATTCACCCAAATGTATTGTAAATACGTGTTTTAGATGTAAAATAATGTGAACTTAACGATAAAAATATAAAAAGTATGATTAGTTCAATACAAATGACTTTAAACGATATTTAGCGGAATTATCACCATTTTTTACCAAATTTTTTCCCAAATTTTTTTTCTATTTTTTGTGTTCACCCAAATGTATTGTAAATACGTGTTTTAGATGTAAAATAATGTGAACTTAACGATAAAAATATAAAAAGTATGATTAGTTCAATACAAATGACTTTAAACGATATTTAGCGGAATTATCACCATTTTTTACCCAATTTTTTACCAAATTTTTTTTCTATTTTTTGTATTCACCCAAATGTATTGTAAACACGTGTTTTAGATGTAAAATAATGTGAACTTAACGTTAAAAATATAAAAAGTATGATTAGTTTAATAGAAATGACTTAAGACGATATTTAGCGGATTCATCACCTGTATTTCAAAATTTTTTTACGACCTTTTATATTCACCCAAATGTATTGTAAATACGTGTTTTAGATGTAAAATAATGTGAACTTAACGTTAAAAATATAAAAAGTATGATTAGTTTAATAGAAATGACTTAAGACGATATTTAGCGGATTCATCAGCTGTATTTCAAAATTTTTTTACGACCTTTTATATTCACCCAAATGTATTGTAAATACGTGTTTTAGATGTAAAATAATGTGAACTTAACGATAAAAATATAAAAAGTATGATTAGTTTAATACAAATGACTTTAAACGATATTTAGCGGAATTATCACCATTTTTTACCAAATTTTTTCCCAAATTTTTTTTCTATTTTTTGTATTCACCCAAATGTATTGTAAATACGTGTTTTAGATGTAAAATAATGTGAACTTAACGATAAAAATATAAAAAGTATGATTAGTTCAATACAAATGACTTTAAACGATATTTAGCGGAATTATCACCATTTTTTACCCAATTTTTTCCCAAATTTTTTTTCTATTTTTTGTATTCATCCAAATGTATTGTAAACACGTGTTTTAGATGTAAAATAATGTGAACTTAACGTTAAAAATATAAAAAGTATGATTAGTTTAATAAAAATGACTTAAGACGATATTTAGCGGATTCATCACCTGTATTTCAAAATTTTTTTACGACCTTTTATATTCACCCAAATGTATTGTAAAGACGTGTTTTAGATGTAAAATAATGTGAACTTAACGATAAAAATATAAAAAGTATGATTAGTTCAATACAAATGACTTTAAACGATATTTAGCGGAATTATCACCATTTTTCACCAAATTTTTTCCCAAATTTTTTTTCTATTTTTTGTATTCACCCAAATGTATTGTAAATACGTGTTTTAGATGTAAAATAATGTGAACTTAACGATAAAAATATAAAAAGTATGATTAGTTCAATACAAATGACTTTAAACGATATTTAGCGGAATTATCACCATTTTTTACCCAATTTTTTCCCAAATTTTTTTTCTATTTTTTGTATTCATCCAAATGTATTGTAAACACGTGTTTTAGATGTAAAATAATGTGAACTTAACGTTAAAAATATAAAAAGTATGATTAGTTTAATAGAAATGACTTAAGACGATATTTATCGGATTCATCACCTGTATTTCAAAATTTTTTTACGACCTTTTATATTCACCCAAATGTATTGTAAAGACGTGTTTTAGATGTATAATAATGTGAACTTAACGATAAAAATATAAAAAGTATGATTAGTTCAATACAAATGACTTTAAACGATATTTAGCGGAATTATCACCATTTTTTACCAAATTTTTTTTCTATTTTTTGTATTCACCCAAATGTATTGTAAACACGTGTTTTAGATGTAAAATAATGTGAACTTAACGTTAAAAATATAAAAAGTATGATTAGTTTAATAGAAATGACTTAAGACGATATTTAGCGGATTCATCACCTGTATTTCAAAATTTTTTTACGACCTTTTATATTCACCCAAATGTATTGTAAAGACGTGTTTTAGATGTAAAATAATGTGAAATTAACGATAAAAATATAAAAAGTATGATTAGTTCAATACAAATGACTTTAAACGATATTTAGCGGAATTATCACCATTTTTTACCAAATTTTTTTTCTATTTTTTGTATTCACCCAAATGTATTGTAAACACGTGTTTTAGATGTAAAATAATGTGAACTTAACGTTAAAAATATAAAAAGTATGATTAGTTTAATAGAAATGACTTAAGACGATATTTAGCGGATTCATCACCTGTATTTCAAAATTTTTTTACGACCTTTTATATTCACCCAAATGTATTGTAAAGACGTGTTTTAGATGTAAAATAATGTGAAATTAACGATAAAAATATAAAAAGTATGATTAGTTCAATACAAATGACTTTAAACGATATTTAGCGGAATTATCACCATTTTTTACCCAATTTTTTCCCAAATTTTTTTTCTATTTTTGTATTCACCCAAATGTATTGTAAATACGTGTTTTAGATGTAAAATAATGTGAACTTAACGATAAAAATATAAAAAGTATGATTAGTTCAATACAAATGACTTTAAACGATATTTAGCGGAATTATCACCATTTTTTACCAAATTTTTTCCCAAATTTTTTTTCTATTTTTTGTGTTCACCCAAATGTATTGTAAATACGTGTTTTAGATGTAAAATAATGTGAACTTAACGATAAAAATATAAAAAGTATGATTAGTTCAATACAAATGACTTTAAACGATATTTAGCGGAATTATCACCATTTTTTACCCAATTTTTTACCAAATTTTTTTTCTATTTTTTGTATTCACCCAAATGTATTGTAAACACGTGTTTTAGATATAAAATAATGTGAACTTAACGTTAAAAATATAAAAAGTATGATTAGTTTAATAGAAATGACTTAAGACGATATTTAGCGGATTCATCACCTGTATTTCAAAATTTTTTTACGACCTTTTATATTCACCCAAATGTATTGTAAATACGTGTTTTAGATGTAAAATAATGTGAACTTAACGTTAAAAATATAAAAAGTATGATTAGTTTAATAGAAATGACTTAAGACGATATTTAGCGGATTCATCAGCTGTATTTCAAAATTTTTTTACGACCTTTTATATTCACCCAAATGTATTGTAAATACGTGTTTTAGATGTAAAATAATGTGAACTTAACGATAAAAATATAAAAAGTATGATTAGTTTAATACAAATGACTTTAAACGATATTTAGCGGAATTATCACCATTTTTTACCAAATTTTTTCCCAAATTTTTTTTCTATTTTTTGTATTCACCCAAATGTATTGTAAATACGTGTTTTAGATGTAAAATAATGTGAACTTAACGATAAAAATATAAAAAGTATGATTAGTTCAATACAAATGACTTTAAACGATATTTAGCGGAATTATCACCATTTTTTACCCAATTTTTTCCCAAATTTTTTTTCTATTTTTTGTATTCATCCAAATGTATTGTAAACACGTGTTTTAGATGTAAAATAATGTGAACTTAACGTTAAAAATATAAAAAGTATGATTAGTTTAATAAAAATGACTTAAGACGATATTTAGCGGATTCATCACCTGTATTTCAAAATTTTTTTACGACCTTTTATATTCACCCAAATGTATTGTAAAGACGTGTTTTAGATGTAAAATAATGTGAACTTAACGATAAAAATATAAAAAGTATGATTAGTTCAATACAAATGACTTTAAACGATATTTAGCGGAATTATCACCATTTTTTACCAAATTTTTTCCCAAATTTTTTTTCTATTTTTTGTATTCACCCAAATGTATTGTAAATACGTGTTTTAGATGTAAAATAATGTGAACTTAACGATAAAAATATAAAAAGTATGATTAGTTCAATACAAATGACTTTAAACGATATTTAGCGGAATTATCACCATTTTTTACCCAATTTTTTCCCAAATTTTTTTTCTATTTTTTGTATTCATCCAAATGTATTGTAAACACGTGTTTTAGATGTAAAATAATGTGAACTTAACGTTAAAAATATAAAAAGTATGATTAGTTTAATAGAAATGACTTAAGACGATATTTATCGGATTCATCACCTGTATTTCAAAATTTTTTTACGACCTTTTATATTCACCCAAATGTATTGTAAAGACGTGTTTTAGATGTATAATAATGTGAACTTAACGATAAAAATATAAAAAGTATGATTAGTTCAATACAAATGACTTTAAACGATATTTAGCGGAATTATCACCATTTTTTACCAAATTTTTTTTCTATTTTTTGTATTCACCCAAATGTATTGTAAACACGTGTTTTAGATGTAAAATAATGTGAACTTAACGTTAAAAATATAAAAAGTATGATTAGTTTAATAGAAATGACTTAAGACGATATTTAGCGGATTCATCACCTGTATTTCAAAATTTTTTTACGACCTTTTATATTCACCCAAATGTATTGTAAAGACGTGTTTTAGATGTAAAATAATGTGAAATTAACGATAAAAATATAAAAAGTATGATTAGTTCAATACAAATGACTTTAAACGATATTTAGCGGAATTATCACCATTTTTTACCCAATTTTTTCCCAAATTTTTTTTCTATTTTTTGTATTCACCCAAATGTATTGTAAATACGTGTTTTAGATGTAAAATAATGTGAACTTAACGATAAAAATATAAAAAGTATGATTAGTTCAATACAAATGACTTTAAACGATATTTAGCGGAATTATCACCATTTTTTACCAAATTTTTTCCCAAATTTTTTTTCTATTTTTTGTGTTCACCCAAATGTATTGTAAATACGTGTTTTAGATGTAAAATAATGTGAACTTAACGATAAAAATATAAAAAGTATGATTAGTTTAATACAAATGACTTTAAACGATATTTAGCGGAATTATCACCATTTTTTACCAAATTTTTTCCCAAATTTTTTTTCTATTTTTTGTATTCACCCAAATGTATTGTAAATACGTGTTTTAGATGTAAAATAATGTGAACTTAACGATAAAAATATAAAAAGTATGATTAGTTCAATACAAATGACTTTAAACGATATTTAGCGGAATTATCACCATTTTTTACCCAATTTTTTCCCAAATTTTTTTTCTATTTTTTGTATTCATCCAAATGTATTGTAAACACGTGTTTTAGATGTAAAATAATGTGAACTTAACGTTAAAAATATAAAAAGTATGATTAGTTTAATAGAAATGACTTAAGACGATATTTAGCGGATTCATCACCTGTATTTCAAAATTTTTTTACGACCTTTTATATTCACCCAAATGTATTGTAAAGACGTGTTTTAGATGTATAATAATGTGAACTTAACGATAAAAATATAAAAAGTATGATTAGTTCAATACAAATGACTTTAAACGATATTTAGCGGAATTATCACCATTTTTTACCAAATTTTTTTTCTATTTTTTGTATTCACCCAAATGTATTGTAAACACGTGTTTTAGATGTAAAATAATGTGAACTTAACGTTAAAAATATAAAAAGTATGATTAGTTTAATAGAAATGACTTAAGACGATATTTAGCGGATTCATCACCTGTATTTCAAAATTTTTTTACGACCTTTTATATTCACCCAAATGTATTGTAAAGACGTGTTTTAGATGTAAAATAATGTGAAATTAACGATAAAAATATAAAAAGTATGATTAGTTCAATACAAATGACTTTAAACGATATTTAGCGGAATTATCACCATTTTTTACCCAATTTTTTCCCAAATTTTTTTTCTATTTTTTGTATTCACCCAAATGTATTGTAAATACGTGTTTTAGATGTAAAATAATGTGAACTTAACGATAAAAATATAAAAAGTATGATTAGTTCAATACAAATGACTTTAAACGATATTTAGCGGAATTATCACCATTTTTTACCAAATTTTTTCCCAAATTTTTTTTCTATTTTTTGTGTTCACCCAAATGTATTGTAAATACGTGTTTTAGATGTAAAATAATGTGAACTTAACGATAAAAATATAAAAAGTATGATTAGTTTAATACAAATGACTTTAAACGATATTTAGCGGAATTATCACCATTTTTTACCAAATTTTTTCCCAAATTTTTTTTCTATTTTTTGTATTCACCCAAATGTATTGTAAATACGTGTTTTAGATGTAAAATAATGTGAACTTAACGATAAAAATATAAAAAGTATGATTAGTTCAATACAAATGACTTTAAACGATATTTAGCGGAATTATCACCATTTTTTACCCAATTTTTTCCCAAATTTTTTTTCTATTTTTTGTATTCATCCAAATGTATTGTAAACACGTGTTTTAGATGTAAAATAATGTGAACTTAACGTTAAAAATATAAAAAGTATGATTAGTTTAATAGAAATGACTTAAGACGATATTTAGCGGATTCATCACCTGTATTTCAAAATTTTTTTACGACCTTTTATATTCACCCAAATGTATTGTAAAGACGTGTTTTAGATGTAAAATAATGTGAACTTAACGATAAAAATATAAAAAGTATGATTAGTTCAATACAAATGACTTTAAACGATATTTAGCGGAATTATCACCATTTTTTACCAAATTTTTTCCCAAATTTTTTTTCTATTTTTTGTATTCACCCAAATGTATTGTAAATACGTGTTTTAGATGTAAAATAATGTGAACTTAACGATAAAAATATAAAAAGTATGATTAGTTCAATACAAATGACTTTAAACGATATTTAGCGGAATTATCACCATTTTTTACCCAATTTTTTCCCAAATTTTTTTTCTATTTTTTGTATTCATCCAAATGTATTGTAAACACGTGTTTTAGATGTAAAATAATGTGAACTTAACGTTAAAAATATAAAAAGTATGATTAGTTTAATAGAAATGACTTAAGACGATATTTATCGGATTCATCACCTGTATTTCAAAATTTTTTTACGACCTTTTATATTCACCCAAATGTATTGTAAAGACGTGTTTTAGATGTATAATAATGTGAACTTAACGATAAAAATATAAAAAGTATGATTAGTTCAATACAAATGACTTTAAACGATATTTAGCGGAATTATCACCATTTTTTACCAAATTTTTTTTCTATTTTTTGTATTCACCCAAATGTATTGTAAACACGTGTTTTAGATGTAAAATAATGTGAACTTAACGTTAAAAATATAAAAAGTATGATTAGTTTAATAGAAATGACTTAAGACGATATTTAGCGGATTCATCACCTGTATTTCAAAATTTTTTTACGACCTTTTATATTCACCCAAATGTATTGTAAATACGTGTTTTAGATGTAAAATAATGTGAACTTAACGATAAAAATATAAAAAGTATGATTAGTTTAATACAAATGACTTTAAACGATATTTAGCGGAATTATCACCATTTTTTACCAAATTTTTTCCCAAATTTTTTTTCTATTTTTTGTATTCACCCAAATGTATTGTAAATACGTGTTTTAGATGTAAAATAATGTGAACTTAACGATAAAAATATAAAAAGTATGATTAGTTCAATACAAATGACTTTAAACGATATTTAGCGGAATTATCACCATTTTTTACCCAATTTTTTCCCAAATTTTTTTTCTATTTTTTGTATTCATCCAAATGTATTGTAAACACGTGTTTTAGATGTAAAATAATGTGAACTTAACGTTAAAAATATAAAAAGTATGATTAGTTTAATAGAAATGACTTAAGACGATATTTAGCGGATTCATCACCTGTATTTCAAAATTTTTTTACGACCTTTTATATTCACCCAAATGTATTGTAAAGACGTGTTTTAGATGTAAAATAATGTGAACTTAACGATAAAAATATAAAAAGTATGATTAGTTCAATACAAATGACTTTAAACGATATTTAGCGGAATTATCACCATTTTTTACCAAATTTTTTCCCAAATTTTTTTTCTATTTTTTGTATTCACCCAAATGTATTGTAAACACGTGTTTTAGATGTAAAATAATGTGAACTTAACGTTAAAAATATAAAAAGTATGATTAGTTTAATAGAAATGACTTAAGACGATATTTAGCGGATTCATCACCTGTATTTCAAAATTTTTTTACGACCTTTTATATTCACCCAAATGTATTGTAAATACGTGTTTTAGATGTAAAATAATGTGAACTTAACGTTAAAAATATAAAAAGTATGATTAGTTTAATAGAAATGACTTAAGACGATATTTAGCGGATTCATCAGCTGTATTTCAAAATTTTTTTACGACCTTTTATATTCACCCAAATGTATTGTAAATACGTGTTTTAGATGTAAAATAATGTGAACTTAACGATAAAAATATAAAAAGTATGATTAGTTTAATACAAATGACTTTAAACGATATTTAGCGGAATTATCACCATTTTTTACCAAATTTTTTCCCAAATTTTTTTTCTATTTTTTGTATTCATCCAAATGTATTGTAAACACGTGTTTTAGATGTAAAATAATGTGAACTTAACGTTAAAAATATAAAAAGTATGATTAGTTTAATAAAAATGACTTAAGACGATATTTAGCGGATTCATCACCTGTATTTCAAAATTTTTTTACGACCTTTTATATTCACCCAAATGTATTGTAAAGACGTGTTTTAGATGTAAAATAATGTGAACTTAACGATAAAAATATAAAAAGTATGATTAGTTCAATACAAATGACTTTAAACGATATTTAGCGGAATTATCACCATTTTTTACCAAATTTTTTCCCAAATTTTTTTTCTATTTTTTGTATTCACCCAAATGTATTGTAAATACGTGTTTTAGATGTAAAATAATGTGAACTTAACGATAAAAATATAAAAAGTATGATTAGTTCAATACAAATGACTTTAAACGATATTTAGCGGAATTATCACCATTTTTTACCCAATTTTTTCCCAAATTTTTTTTCTATTTTTTGTATTCATCCAAATGTATTGTAAACACGTGTTTTAGATGTAAAATAATGTGAACTTAACGTTAAAAATATAAAAAGTATGATTAGTTTAATAGAAATGACTTAAGACGATATGTATCGGATTCATCACCTGTATTTCAAAATTTTTTTACGACCTTTTATATTCACCCAAATGTATTGTAAAGACGTGTTTTAGATGTATAATAATGTGAACTTAACGATAAAAATATAAAAAGTATGATTAGTTCAATACAAATGACTTTAAACGATATTTAGCGGAATTATCACCATTTTTTACCAAATTTTTTTTCTATTTTTTGTATTCACCCAAATGTATTGTAAACACGTGTTTTAGATGTAAAATAATGTGAACTTAACGTTAAAAATATAAAAAGTATGATTAGTTTAATAGAAATGACTTAAGACGATATTTAGCGGATTCATCACCTGTATTTCAAAATTTTTTTACGACCTTTTATATTCACCCAAATGTATTGTAAAGACGTGTTTTAGATGTAAAATAATGTGAAATTAACGATAAAAATATAAAAAGTATGATTAGTTCAATACAAATGACTTTAAACGATATTTAGCGGAATTATCACCATTTTTTACCCAATTTTTTCCCAAATTTTTTTTCTATTTTTTGTATTCACCCAAATGTATTGTAAATACGTGTTTTAGATGTAAAATAATGTGAACTTAACGATAAAAATATAAAAAGTATGATTAGTTCAATACAAATGACTTTAAACGATATTTAGCGGAATTATCACCATTTTTTACCAAATGTTTTCCCAAATTTTTTTTCTATTTTTTGTGTTCACCCAAATGTATTGTAAATACGTGTTTTAGATGTAAAATAATGTGAACTTAACGATAAAAATATAAAAAGTATGATTAGTTCAATACAAATGACTTTAAACGATATTTAGCGGAATTATCACCATTTTTTACCCAATTTTTTCCCAAATTTTTTTTCTATTTTTTGTATTCATCCAAATGTATTGTAAACACGTGTTTTAGATGTAAAATAATGTGAACTTAACGTTAAAAATATAAAAAGTATGATTAGTTTAATAGAAATGACTTAAGACGATATTTATCGGATTCATCACCTGTATTTCAAAATTTTTTTACGACCTTTTATATTCACCCAAATGTATTGTAAAGACGTGTTTTAGATGTATAATAATGTGAACTTAACGATAAAAATATAAAAAGTATGATTAGTTCAATACAAATGACTTTAAACGATATTTAGCGGAATTATCACCATTTTTTACCAAATTTTTTTTCTATTTTTTGTATTCACCCAAATGTATTGTAAACACGTGTTTTAGATGTAAAATAATGTGAACTTAACGTTAAAAATATAAAAAGTATGATTAGTTTAATAGAAATGACTTAAGACGATATTTAGCGGATTCATCACCTGTATTTCAAAATTTTTTTACGACCTTTTATATTCACCCAAATGTATTGTAAATACGTGTTTTAGATGTAAAATAATGTGAACTTAACGATAAAAATATAAAAAGTATGATTAGTTTAATACAAATGACTTTAAACGATATTTAGCGGAATTATCACCATTTTTTACCAAATTTTTTCCCAAATTTTTTTTCTATTTTTTGTATTCACCCAAATGTATTGTAAATACGTGTTTTAGATGTAAAATAATGTGAACTTAACGATAAAAATATAAAAAGTATGATTAGTTCAATACAAATGACTTTAAACGATATTTAGCGGAATTATCACCATTTTTTACCCAATTTTTTCCCAAATTTTTTTTCTATTTTTTGTATTCATCCAAATGTATTGTAAACACGTGTTTTAGATGTAAAATAATGTGAACTTAACGTTAAAAATATAAAAAGTATGATTAGTTTAATAGAAATGACTTAAGACGATATTTAGCGGATTCATCACCTGTATTTCAAAATTTTTTTACGACCTTTTATATTCACCCAAATGTATTGTAAAGACGTGTTTTAGATGTAAAATAATGTGAACTTAACGATAAAAATATAAAAAGTATGATTAGTTCAATACAAATGACTTTAAACGATATTTAGCGGAATTATCACCATTTTTTACCAAATTTTTTCCCAAATTTTTTTTCTATTTTTTGTATTCACCCAAATGTATTGTAAACACGTGTTTTAGATGTAAAATAATGTGAACTTAACGTTAAAAATATAAAAAGTATGATTAGTTTAATAGAAATGACTTAAGACGATATTTAGCGGATTCATCACCTGTATTTCAAAATTTTTTTACGACCTTTTATATTCACCCAAATGTATTGTAAATACGTGTTTTAGATGTAAAATAATGTGAACTTAACGTTAAAAATATAAAAAGTATGATTAGTTTAATAGAAATGACTTAAGACGATATTTAGCGGATTCATCAGCTGTATTTCAAAATTTTTTTACGACCTTTTATATTCACCCAAATGTATTGTAAATACGTGTTTTAGATGTAAAATAATGTGAACTTAACGATAAAAATATAAAAAGTATGATTAGTTTAATACAAATGACTTTAAACGATATTTAGCGGAATTATCACCATTTTTTACCAAATTTTTTCCCAAATTTTTTTTCTATTTTTTGTATTCATCCAAATGTATTGTAAACACGTGTTTTAGATGTAAAATAATGTGAACTTAACGTTAAAAATATAAAAAGTATGATTAGTTTAATAAAAATGACTTAAGACGATATTTAGCGGATTCATCACCTGTATTTCAAAATTTTTTTACGACCTTTTATATTCACCCAAATGTATTGTAAAGACGTGTTTTAGATGTAAAATAATGTGAACTTAACGATAAAAATATAAAAAGTATGATTAGTTCAATACAAATGACTTTAAACGATATTTAGCGGAATTATCACCATTTTTTACCAAATTTTTTCCCAAATTTTTTTTCTATTTTTTGTATTCACCCAAATGTATTGTAAATACGTGTTTTAGATGTAAAATAATGTGAACTTAACGATAAAAATATAAAAAGTATGATTAGTTCAATACAAATGACTTTAAACGATATTTAGCGGAATTATCACCATTTTTTACCCAATTTTTTCCCAAATTTTTTTTCTATTTTTTGTATTCATCCAAATGTATTGTAAACACGTGTTTTAGATGTAAAATAATGTGAACTTAACGTTAAAAATATAAAAAGTATGATTAGTTTAATAGAAATGACTTAAGACGATATGTATCGGATTCATCACCTGTATTTCAAAATTTTTTTACGACCTTTTATATTCACCCAAATGTATTGTAAAGACGTGTTTTAGATGTATAATAATGTGAACTTAACGATAAAAATATAAAAAGTATGATTAGTTCAATACAAATGACTTTAAACGATATTTAGCGGAATTATCACCATTTTTTACCAAATTTTTTTTCTATTTTTTGTATTCACCCAAATGTATTGTAAACACGTGTTTTAGATGTAAAATAATGTGAACTTAACGTTAAAAATATAAAAAGTATGATTAGTTTAATAGAAATGACTTAAGACGATATTTAGCGGATTCATCACCTGTATTTCAAAATTTTTTTACGACCTTTTATATTCACCCAAATGTATTGTAAAGACGTGTTTTAGATGTAAAATAATGTGAAATTAACGATAAAAATATAAAAAGTATGATTAGTTCAATACAAATGACTTTAAACGATATTTAGCGGAATTATCACCATTTTTTACCCAATTTTTTCCCAAATTTTTTTTCTATTTTTTGTATTCACCCAAATGTATTGTAAATACGTGTTTTAGATGTAAAATAATGTGAACTTAACGATAAAAATATAAAAAGTATGATTAGTTCAATACAAATGACTTTAAACGATATTTAGCGGAATTATCACCATTTTTTACCAAATGTTTTCCCAAATTTTTTTTCTATTTTTTGTGTTCACCCAAATGTATTGTAAATACGTGTTTTAGATGTAAAATAATGTGAACTTAACGATAAAAATATAAAAAGTATGATTAGTTCAATACAAATGACTTTAAACGATATTTAGTGGAATTATCACCATTTTTTACCCAATTTTTTACCAAATTTTTTTTCTATTTTTTGTATTCACCCAAATGTATTGTAAACACGTGTTTTAGATGTAAAATAATGTGAACTTAACGTTAAAAATATAAAAAGTATGATTAGTTTAATAGAAATGACTTAAGACGATATTTAGCGGATTCATCACCTGTATTTCAAAATTTTTTTACGACCTTTTATATTCACCCAAATGTATTGTAAATACGTGTTTTAGATGTAAAATAATGTGAACTTAACGTTAAAAATATAAAAAGTATGATTAGTTTAATAGAAATGACTTAAGACGATATTTAGCGGATTCATCAGCTGTATTTCAAAATTTTTTTACGACCTTTTATATTCACCCAAATGTATTGTAAATACGTGTTTTAGATGTAAAATAATGTGAACTTAACGATAAAAATATAAAAAGTATGATTAGTTTAATACAAATGACTTTAAACGATATTTAGCGGAATTATCACCATTTTTTACCAAATTTTTTCCCAAATTTTTTTTCTATTTTTTGTATTCACCCAAATGTATTGTAAATACGTGTTTTAGATGTAAAATAATGTGAACTTAACGATAAAAATATAAAAAGTATGATTAGTTCAATACAAATGACTTTAAACGATATTTAGCGGAATTATCACCATTTTTTACCCAATTTTTTCCCAAATTTTTTTTCTATTTTTTGTATTCATCCAAATGTATTGTAAACACGTGTTTTAGATGTAAAATAATGTGAACTTAACGTTAAAAATATAAAAAGTATGATTAGTTTAATAAAAATGACTTAAGACGATATTTAGCGGATTCATCACCTGTATTTCAAAATTTTTTTACGACCTTTTATATTCACCCAAATGTATTGTAAAGACGTGTTTTAGATGTAAAATAATGTGAACTTAACGATAAAAATATAAAAAGTATGATTAGTTCAATACAAATGACTTTAAACGATATTTAGCGGAATTATCACCATTTTTTACCAAATTTTTTCCCAAATTTTTTTTCTATTTTTTGTATTCACCCAAATGTATTGTAAATACGTGTTTTAGATGTAAAATAATGTGAACTTAACGATAAAAATATAAAAAGTATGATTAGTTCAATACAAATGACTTTAAACGATATTTAGCGGAATTATCACCATTTTTTACCCAATTTTTTCCCAAATTTTTTTTCTATTTTTTGTATTCATCCAAATGTATTGTAAACACGTGTTTTAGATGTAAAATAATGTGAACTTAACGTTAAAAATATAAAAAGTATGATTAGTTTAATAGAAATGACTTAAGACGATATTTATCGGATTCATCACCTGTATTTCAAAATTTTTTTACGACCTTTTATATTCACCCAAATGTATTGTAAAGACGTGTTTTAGATGTATAATAATGTGAACTTAACGATAAAAATATAAAAAGTATGATTAGTTCAATACAAATGACTTTAAACGATATTTAGCGGAATTATCACCATTTTTTACCAAATTTTTTTTCTATTTTTTGTATTCACCCAAATGTATTGTAAACACGTGTTTTAGATGTAAAATAATGTGAACTTAACGTTAAAAATATAAAAAGTATGATTAGTTTAATAGAAATGACTTAAGACGATATTTAGCGGATTCATCACCTGTATTTCAAAATTTTTTTACGACCTTTTATATTCACCCAAATGTATTGTAAAGACGTGTTTTAGATGTAAAATAATGTGAAATTAACGATAAAAATATAAAAAGTATGATTAGTTCAATACAAATGACTTTAAACGATATTTAGCGGAATTATCACCATTTTTTACCCAATTTTTTCCCAAATTTTTTTTCTATTTTTTGTATTCACCCAAATGTATTGTAAATACGTGTTTTAGATGTAAAATAATGTGAACTTAACGATAAAAATATAAAAAGTATGATTAGTTCAATACAAATGACTTTAAACGATATTTAGCGGAATTATCACCATTTTTTACCAAATTTTTTCCCAAATTTTTTTTCTATTTTTTGTGTTCACCCAAATGTATTGTAAATACGTGTTTTAGATGTAAAATAATGTGAACTTAACGATAAAAATATAAAAAGTATGATTAGTTTAATACAAATGACTTTAAACGATATTTAGCGGAATTATCACCATTTTTTACCAAATTTTTTCCCAAATTTTTTTTCTATTTTTTGTATTCACCCAAATGTATTGTAAATACGTGTTTTAGATGTAAAATAATGTGAACTTAACGATAAAAATATAAAAAGTATGATTAGTTCAATACAAATGACTTTAAACGATATTTAGCGGAATTATCACCATTTTTTACCCAATTTTTTCCCAAATTTTTTTTCTATTTTTTGTATTCATCCAAATGTATTGTAAACACGTGTTTTAGATGTAAAATAATGTGAACTTAACGTTAAAAATATAAAAAGTATGATTAGTTTAATAGAAATGACTTAAGACGATATTTAGCGGATTCATCACCTGTATTTCAAAATTTTTTTACGACCTTTTATATTCACCCAAATGTATTGTAAAGACGTGTTTTAGATGTAAAATAATGTGAACTTAACGATAAAAATATAAAAAGTATGATTAGTTCAATACAAATGACTTTAAACGATATTTAGCGGAATTATCACCATTTTTTACCAAATTTTTTCCCAAATTTTTTTTCTATTTTTTGTATTCACCCAAATGTATTGTAAATACGTGTTTTAGATGTAAAATAATGTGAACTTAACGATAAAAATATAAAAAGTATGATTAGTTCAATACAAATGACTTTAAACGATATTTAGCGGAATTATCACCATTTTTTACCCAATTTTTTCCCAAATTTTTTTTCTATTTTTTGTATTCATCCAAATGTATTGTAAACACGTGTTTTAGATGTAAAATAATGTGAACTTAACGTTAAAAATATAAAAAGTATGATTAGTTTAATAGAAATGACTTAAGACGATATTTATCGGATTCATCACCTGTATTTCAAAATTTTTTTACGACCTTTTATATTCACCCAAATGTATTGTAAAGACGTGTTTTAGATGTATAATAATGTGAACTTAACGATAAAAATATAAAAAGTATGATTAGTTCAATACAAATGACTTTAAACGATATTTAGCGGAATTATCACCATTTTTTACCAAATTTTTTTTCTATTTTTTGTATTCACCCAAATGTATTGTAAACACGTGTTTTAGATGTAAAATAATGTGAACTTAACGTTAAAAATATAAAAAGTATGATTAGTTTAATAGAAATGACTTAAGACGATATTTAGCGGATTCATCACCTGTATTTCAAAATTTTTTTACGACCTTTTATATTCACCCAAATGTATTGTAAATACGTGTTTTAGATGTAAAATAATGTGAACTTAACGATAAAAATATAAAAAGTATGATTAGTTTAATACAAATGACTTTAAACGATATTTAGCGGAATTATCACCATTTTTTACCCAATTTTTTCCCAAATTTTTTTTCTATTTTTTGTATTCATCCAAATGTATTGTAAACACGTGTTTTAGATGTAAAATAATGTGAACTTAACGTTAAAAATATAAAAAGTATGATTAGTTTAATAAAAATGACTTAAGACGATATTTAGCGGATTCATCACCTGTATTTCAAAATTTTTTTACGACCTTTTATATTCACCCAAATGTATTGTAAATACGTGTTTTAGATGTAAAATAATGTGAACTTAACGATAAAAATATAAAAAGTATGATTAGTTTAATACAAATGACTTTAAACGATATTTAGCGGAATTATCACCATTTTTTACCAAATTTTTTCCCAAATTTTTTTTCTATTTTTTGTATTCACCCAAATGTATTGTAAATACGTGTTTTAGATGTAAAATAATGTGAACTTAACGATAAAAATATAAAAAGTATGATTAGTTCAATACAAATGACTTTAAACGATATTTAGCGGAATTATCACCATTTTTTACCCAATTTTTTCCCAAATTTTTTTTCTATTTTTTGTATTCATCCAAATGTATTGTAAACACGTGTTTTAGATGTAAAATAATGTGAACTTAACGTTAAAAATATAAAAAGTATGATTAGTTTAATAAAAATGACTTAAGACGATATTTAGCGGATTCATCACCTGTATTTCAAAATTTTTTTACGACCTTTTATATTCACCCAAATGTATTGTAAAGACGTGTTTTAGATGTAAAATAATGTGAACTTAACGATAAAAATATAAAAAGTATGATTAGTTCAATACAAATGACTTTAAACGATATTTAGCGGAATTATCACCATTTTTTACCAAATTTTTTCCCAAATTTTTTTTCTATTTTTTGTATTCACCCAAATGTATTGTAAATACGTGTTTTAGATGTAAAATAATGTGAACTTAACGATAAAAATATAAAAAGTATGATTAGTTCAATACAAATGACTTTAAACGATATTTAGCGGAATTATCACCATTTTTTACCCAATTTTTTCCCAAATTTTTTTTCTATTTTTTGTATTCATCCAAATGTATTGTAAACACGTGTTTTAGATGTAAAATAATGTGAACTTAACGTTAAAAATATAAAAAGTATGATTAGTTTAATAGAAATGACTTAAGACGATATTTATCGGATTCATCACCTGTATTTCAAAATTTTTTTACGACCTTTTATATTCACCCAAATGTATTGTAAAGACGTGTTTTAGATGTATAATAATGTGAACTTAACGATAAAAATATAAAAAGTATGATTAGTTCAATACAAATGACTTTAAACGATATTTAGCGGAATTATCACCATTTTTTACCAAATTTTTTTTCTATTTTTTGTATTCACCCAAATGTATTGTAAACACGTGTTTTAGATGTAAAATAATGTGAACTTAACGTTAAAAATATAAAAAGTATGATTAGTTTATTAGAAATGACTTAAGACGATATTTAGCGGATTCATCACCTGTATTTCAAAATTTTTTTACGACCTTTTATATTCACCCAAATGTATTGTAAAGACGTGTTTTAGATGTAAAATAATGTGAAATTAACGATAAAAATATAAAAAGTATGATTAGTTCAATACAAATGACTTTAAACGATATTTAGCGGAATTATCACCATTTTTTACCCAATTTTTTCCCAAATTTTTTTTCTATTTTTTGTATTCACCCAAATGTATTGTAAATACGTGTTTTAGATGTAAAATAATGTGAACTTAACGATAAAAATATAAAAAGTATGATTAGTTCAATACAAATGACTTTAAACGATATTTAGCGGAATTATCACCATTTTTTACCAAATTTTTTCCCAAATTTTTTTTCTATTTTTTGTGTTCACCCAAATGTATTGTAAATACGTGTTTTAGATGTAAAATAATGTGAACTTAACGATAAAAATATAAAAAGTATGATTAGTTTAATACAAATGACTTTAAACGATATTTAGCGGAATTATCACCATTTTTTACCAAATTTTTTCCCAAATTTTTTTTCTATTTTTTGTATTCACCCAAATGTATTGTAAATACGTGTTTTAGATGTAAAATAATGTGAACTTAACGATAAAAATATAAAAAGTATGATTAGTTCAATACAAATGACTTTAAACGATATTTAGCGGAATTATCACCATTTTTTACCCAATTTTTTCCCAAATTTTTTTTCTATTTTTTGTATTCATCCAAATGTATTGTAAACACGTGTTTTAGATGTAAAATAATGTGAACTTAACGTTAAAAATATAAAAAGTATGATTAGTTTAATAGAAATGACTTAAGACGATATTTAGCGGATTCATCACCTGTATTTCAAAATTTTTTTACGACCTTTTATATTCACCCAAATGTATTGTAAAGACGTGTTTTAGATGTAAAATAATGTGAACTTAACGATAAAAATATAAAAAGTATGATTAGTTCAATACAAATGACTTTAAACGATATTTAGCGGAATTATCACCATTTTTTACCAAATTTTTTCCCAAATTTTTTTTCTATTTTTTGTATTCACCCAAATGTATTGTAAATACGTGTTTTAGATGTAAAATAATGTGAACTTAACGATAAAAATATAAAAAGTATGATTAGTTCAATACAAATGACTTTAAACGATATTTAGCGGAATTATCACCATTTTTTACCCAATTTTTTCCCAAATTTTTTTTCTATTTTTTGTATTCATCCAAATGTATTGTAAACACGTGTTTTAGATGTAAAATAATGTGAACTTAACGTTAAAAATATAAAAAGTATGATTAGTTTAATAGAAATGACTTAAGACGATATTTATCGGATTCATCACCTGTATTTCAAAATTTTTTTACGACCTTTTATATTCACCCAAATGTATTGTAAAGACGTGTTTTAGATGTATAATAATGTGAACTTAACGATAAAAATATAAAAAGTATGATTAGTTCAATACAAATGACTTTAAACGATATTTAGCGGAATTATCACCATTTTTTACCAAATTTTTTTTCTATTTTTTGTATTCACCCAAATGTATTGTAAACACGTGTTT
Organism: Diuraphis noxia; assembly: GCF_037042655.1. Taxonomy (NCBI): domain Eukaryota; kingdom Metazoa; phylum Arthropoda; class Insecta; order Hemiptera; family Aphididae; genus Diuraphis; species Diuraphis noxia. The sequence goes on from NW_028301718.1 coordinate 2,769,320, forward strand.
TAGATGTAAAATAATGTGAACTTAACGTTAAAAATATAAAAAGTATGATTAGTTTAATAGAAATGACTTAAGACGATATTTAGCGGATTCATCACCTGTATTTCAAAATTTTTTTACGACCTTTTATATTCACCCAAATGTATTGTAAATACGTGTTTTAGATGTAAAATAATGTGAACTTAACGATAAAAATATAAAAAGTATGATTAGTTTAATACAAATGACTTTAAACGATATTTAGCGGAATTATCACCATTTTTTACCAAATTTTTTCCCAAATTTTTTTTCTATTTTTTGTATTCACCCAAATGTATTGTAAATACGTGTTTTAGATGTAAAATAATGTGAACTTAACGATAAAAATACAAAAAGTATGATTAGTTCAATACAAATGACTTTAAACGATATTTAGCGGAATTATCACCATTTTTTACCCAATTTTTTCCCAAATTTTTTTTCTATTTTTTGTATTCATCCAAATGTATTGTAAACACGTGTTTTAGATGTAAAATAATGTGAACTTAACGTTAAAAATATAAAAAGTATGATTAGTTTAATAGAAATGACTTAAGACGATATTTAGCGGATTCATCACCTGTATTTCAAAATTTTTTTACGACCTTTTATATTCACCCAAATGTATTGTAAAGACGTGTTTTAGATGTAAAATAATGTGAACTTAACGATAAAAATATAAAAAGTATGATTAGTTCAATACAAATGACTTTAAACGATATTTAGCGGAATTATCACCATTTTTTACCAAATTTTTTCCCAAATTTTTTTTCTATTTTTTGTATTCACCCAAATGTATTGTAAATACGTGTTTTAGATGTAAAATAATGTGAACTTAACGATAAAAATATAAAAAGTATGATTAGTTCAATACAAATGACTTTAAACGATATTTAGCGGAATTATCACCATTTTTTACCCAATTTTTTCCCAAATTTTTTTTCTATTTTTTGTATTCATCCAAATGTATTGTAAACACGTGTTTTAGATGTAAAATAATGTGAACTTAACGTTAAAAATATAAAAAGTATGATTAGTTTAATAGAAATGACTTAAGACGATATTTAGCGGATTCATCACCTGTATTTCAAAATTTTTTTACGACCTTTTATATTCACCCAAATGTATTGTAAAGACGTGTTTTAGATGTAAAATAATGTGAACTTAACGATAAAAATATAAAAAGTATGATTAGTTCAATACAAATGACTTTAAACGATATTAAGCGGAATTATCACCATTTTTTACCAAATTTTTTCCCAAATTTTTTTTCTATTTTTTGTATTCACCCAAATGTATTGTAAATACGTGTTTTAGATGTAAAATAATGTGAACTTAACGATAAAAATATAAAAAGTATGATTAGTTCAATACAAATGACTTTAAACGATATTTAGCGGAATTATCACCATTTTATACCAAATTTTTTCCCAAATTTTTTTTCTATTTTTTGTATTCACCCAAATGTATTGTAAATACGTGTTTTAGATGTAAAATAATGTGAACTTAACGATAAAAATATAAAAAGTATGATTAGTTCAATACAAATGACTTTAAACGATATTTAGCGGAATTATCACCATTTTTTACCCAATTTTTTCCCAAATTTTTTTTCTATTTTTTGTATTCATCCAAATGTATTGTAAACACGTGTTTTAGATGTAAAATAATGTGAACTTAACGTTAAAAATATAAAAAGTATGATTAGTTTAATAGAAATGACTTAAGACGATATTTAGCGGATTCATCACCTGTATTTCAAAATTTTTTTACGACCTTTTATATTCACCCAAATGTATTGTAAAGACGTGTTTTAGATGTAAAATAATGTGAACTTAACGATAAAAATATTAAAAGTATGATTAGTTCAATACAAATGACTTTAAACGATATTTAGCGGAATTATCACCATTTTTTACCAAATTTTTTCCCAAATTTTTTTTCTATTTTTTGTATTCACCCAAATGTATTGTAAATACGTGTTTTAGATGTAAAATAATGTGAACTTAACGATAAAAATATAAAAAGTATGATTAGTTCAATACAAATGACTTTAAACGATATTTAGCGGAATTATCACCATTTTTTACCCAATTTTTTCCCAAATTTTTTTTCTATTTTTTGTATTCATCCAAATGTATTGTAAACACGTGTTTTAGATGTAAAATAATGTGAACTTAACGTTAAAAATATAAAAAGTATGATTAGTTTAATAGAAATGACTTTAAACGATATTTAGCGGAATTATCACCATTTTTTACCAAATTTTTTCCCAAATTTTTTTTCTATTTTTTGTATTCACCCAAATGTATTGTAAATACGTGTTTTAGATGTAAAATAATGTGAACTTAACGATAAAAATATAAAAAGTATGATTAGTTCAATACAAATGACTTTAAACGATATTTAGCGGAATTATCACCATTTTTTACCCAATTTTTTCCCAAATTTTTTTTCTATTTTTTGTATTCACCCAAATGTATTGTAAATACGTGTTTTAGATGTAAAATAATGTGAACTTAACGATAAAAATATAAAAAGTATGATTAGTTTAATAGAAATGACTTAAGACGATATTTAGCGGATTCATCACCTGTATTTCAAAATTTTTTTACGACCTTTTATATTCACCCAAATGTATTGTAAATACGTGTTTTAGATGTAAAATAATGTGAACTTAACGTTAAAAATATAAAAAGTATGATTAGTTTAATAGAAATGACTTAAGACGATATTTAGCGGATTCATCAGCTGTATTTCAAAATTTTTTTACGACCTTTTATATTCACCCAAATGTATTGTAAATACGTGTTTTAGATGTAAAATAATGTGAACTTAACGATAAAAATATAAAAAGTATGATTAGTTCAATACAAATGACTTTAAACGATATTTAGCGGAATTATCACCATTTTTTACCAAATTTTTTCCCAAATTTTTTTTCTATTTTTTGTATTCACCCAAATGTATTGTAAATACGTGTTTTAGATGTAAAATAATGTGAACTTATCGATAAAAATATAAAAAGTATGTTTAGTTCAATACAAATGACATTAAACGATATTTAGCGGAATTATCACCATTTTTTACCCAATTTTTTCCCAAATTTTTTTTCTATTTTTTGTATTCACCCAAATGTATTGTAAATACGTGTTTTAGATGTAAAATAATGTGAACTTAACGATAAAAATATAAAAAGTATGATTAGTTCAATACAAATGACTTTAAACGATATTTAGCGGAATTATCACCATTTTTTACCAAATTTTTTCCCAAATTTTTTTTCTATTTTTTGTATTCACCCAAATGTATTGTAAATACGTGTTTTAGATGTAAAATAATGTGAACTTAACGATAAAAATATAAAAAGTATGATTAGTTCAATACAAATGACTTTAAACGATATTTAGCGGAATTATCACCATTTTTTACCAAATTTTTTTTCTATTTTTTGTATTCACCCAAATGTATTGTAAAGACGTGTTTTAGATGTAAAATAATGTGAACTTAACGATAAAAATATAAAAAGTATGATTAGTTCAATACAAATGACTTTAAACGATATTTAGCGGAATTATCACCATTTTTTACCAAATTTTTTCCCAAATTTTTTTTCTATTTTTTGTATTCACCCAAATGTATTGTAAATACGTGTTTTAGATGTAAAATAATGTGAACTTAACGACAAAAATATAAAAAGTATGATTAGTTCAATACAAATGACTTTAAACGATATTTAGCGGAATTATCACCATTTTTTACCAAATTTTTTTTCTATTTTTTGTATTCACCCAAATGTATTGTAAACACGTGTTTTAGATGTAAAATAATGTGAACTTAACGTTAAAAATATAAAAAATATGATTAGTTTAATAGAAATGACTTAAGACGATATTTAGCGGATTCATCAGCTGTATTTCAAAATTTTTTTACGACCTTTTATATTCACCCAAATGTATTGTAAATACGTGTTTTAGATGTAAAATAATGTGAACTTAACGATGAAAATATAAAAAGTATGATTAGTTTAATACAAATGACTTTAAACGATATTTAGCGGAATTATAACCATTTTTTACCAAATTTTTTCCCAAATTTTTTTTCTATTTTTTGTATTCACCCAAATGTATTGTAAATACGTGTTTTAGATGTAAAATAATGTGAACTTAACGATAAAAATATAAAAAGTATGATTAGTTCAATACAAATGACTTTAAACGATATTTAGCGGAATTATCACCATTTTTTACCCAATTTTTTCCCAAATTTTTTTTCTATTTTTTGTATTCATCCAAATGTATTGTAAACACGTGTTTTAGATGTAAAATAATGTGAACTTAACGTTAAAAATATAAAAAGTATGATTAGTTTAATAGAAATGACTTAAGACGATATTTAGCGGATTCATCACCTGTATTTCAAAATTTTTTTACGACCTTTTATATTCACCCAAATGTATTGTAAATACGTGTTTTAGATGTAAAATAATGTGAACTTAACGTTAAAAATATAAAAAGTATGATTAGTTTAATAGAAATGACTTAAGACGATATTTAGCGGATTCATCAGCTGTATTTCAAAATTTTTTTACGACCTTTTATATTCACCCAAATGTATTGTAAATACGTGTTTTAGATGTAAAATAATGTGAACTTAACGATAAAAATATAAAAAGTATGATTAGTTCAATACAAATGACTTTAAACGATATTTAGCGGAATTATCACCATTTTTTACCAAATTTTTTCCCAAATTTTTTCCCAAATTTTTTTTCTATTTTTTGTATTCACCCAAATGTATTGTAAATACGTGTTTTAGATGTAAAATAATGTGAACTTATCGATAAAAATATAAAAAGTATGTTTAGTTCAATACAAATGACTTTAAACGATATTTAGCGGAATTATCACCATTTTTTACCCAATTTTTTCCCAAATTTTTTTTCTATTTTTTGTATTCATCCAAATGTATTGTAAACACGTGTTTTAGATGTAAAATAATGTGAACTTAACGTTAAAAATATAAAAAGTATGATTAGTTTAATAGAAATGACTTAAGACGATATTTAGCGGATTCATCACCTGTATTTCAAAATTTTTTTACGACCTTTTATATTCACCCAAATGTATTGTAAATACGTGTTTTAGATGTAAAATAATGTGAACTTAACGATGAAAATATAAAAAGTATGATTAGTTTAATACAAATGACTTTAAACGATATTTAGCGGAATTATCACCATTTTTTACCAAATTTTTTCCCAAATTTTTTTTCTATTTTTTGTATTCACCCAAATGTATTGTAAATACGTGTTTTAGATGTAAAATAATGTGAACTTAACGATAAAAATATAAAAAGTATGATTAGTTCAATACAAATGACTTTAAACGATATTTAGCGGAATTATCACCATTTTTTACCCAATTTTTTCCCAAATTTTTTTTCTATTTTTTGTATTCATCCAAATGTATTGTAAACACGTGTTTTAGATGTAAAATAATGTGAACTTAACGTTAAAAATATAAAAAGTATGATTAGTTTAATAGAAATGACTTAAGACGATATTTAGCGGATTCATCACCTGTATTTCAAAATTTTTTACGACCTTTTATATTCACCCAAATGTATTGTAAAGACGTGTTTTAGATATAAAATAATGTGAACTTAACGATAAAAATATTAAAAGTATGATTGGTTCAATACAAATGACTTTAAACGATATTTAGCGGAATTATCACCATTTTTTACCCAATTTTTTCCCAAATTTTTTTTCTATTTTTTGTGTTCACCCAAATGTATTGTAAATACGTGTTTTAGATGTAAAATAATGTGAACTTAACGATAAAAATATAAAAAGTATGATTAGTTTAATACAAATGACTTTAAACGATATTTAGCGGAATTATCACCATTTTTTACCAAATTTTTTCCCAAATTTTTTTTCTATTTTTTGTATTCACCCAAATGTATTGTAAATACGTGTTTTAGATGTAAAATAATGTGAACTTAACGATAAAAATATAAAAAGTATGATTAGTTCAATACAAATGACTTTAAACGATATTTAGCGGAATTATCACCATTTTTTACCCAATTTTTTCCCAAATTTTTTTTCTATTTTTTGTATTCATCCAAATGTATTGTAAACACGTGTTTTAGATGTAAAATAATGTGAACTTAACGTTAAAAATATAAAAAGTATGATTAGTTTAATAGAAATGACTTAAGACGATATTTAGCGGATTCATCACCTGTATTTCAAAATTTTTTTACGACCTTTTATATTCACCCAAATGTATTGTAAAGACGTGTTTTAGATGTAAAATAATGTGAACTTAACGATAAAAATATAAAAAGTATGATTAGTTCAATACAAATGACTTAAGACGATATTTAGCGGATTCATCACCTGTATTTCAAAATTTTTTTACGACCTTTTATATTCACCCAAATGTATTGTAAAGACGTGTTTTAGATGTAAAATAATGTGAACTTAACGATAAAAATATAAAAAGTATGATTAGTTCAATACAAATGACTTTAAACGATATTTAGCGGAATTATCACCATTTTTTACCAAATTTTTTCCCAAATTTTTTTTCTATTTTTTGTATTCACCCAAATGTATTGTAAATACGTGTTTTAGATGTAAAATAATGTGAACTTAACGATAAAAATATAAAAAGTATGATTAGTTCAATACAAATGACTTTAAACGATATTTAGCGGAATTATCACCATTTTTTACCCAATTTTTTCCCAAATTTTTTTTCTATTTTTTGTATTCATCCAAATGTATTGTAAACACGTGTTTTAGATGTAAAATAATGTGAACTTAACGTTAAAAATATAAAAAGTATGATTAGTTTAATAGAAATGACTTAAGACGATATTTAGCGGATTCATCACCTGTATTTCAAAATTTTTTTACGACCTTTTATATTCACCCAAATGTATTGTAAAGACGTGTTTTAGATGTAAAATAATGTGAACTTAACGATAAAAATATAAAAAGTATGATTAGTTCAATACAAATGACTTTAAACGATATTTAGCGGAATTATCACCATTTTTTACCAAATTTTTTCCCAAATTTTTTTTCTATTTTTTGTATTCACCCAAATGTATTGTAAATACGTGTTTTAGATGTAAAATAATGTGAACTTAACGATAAAAATATAAAAAGTATGATTAGTTCAATACAAATGACTTTAAACGATATTTAGCGGAATTATCACCATTTTTTACCCAATTTTTTCCCAAATTTTTTTTCTATTTTTTGTATTCATCCAAATGTATTGTAAACACGTGTTTTAGATGTAAAATAATGTGAACTTAACGTTAAAAATATAAAAAGTATGATTAGTTTAATAGAAATGACTTAAGACGATATTTAGCGGATTCATCACCTGTATTTCAAAATTTTTTTACGACCTTTTATATTCACCCAAATGTATTGTAAAGACGTGTTTTAGATGTAAAATAGTGTGAACTTAACGATAAAAATATAAAAAGTATGATTAGTTCAATACAAATGACTTTAAACGATATTAAGCGGAATTATCACCATTTTTTACCAAATTTTTTCCCAAATTTTTTTTCTATTTTTTGTATTCACCCAAATGTATTGTAAATACGTGTTTTAGATGTAAAATAATGTGAACTTAACGATAAAAATATAAAAAGTATGATTAGTTCAATACAAATGACTTTAAACGATATTTAGCGGAATTATCACCATTTTATACCAAATTTTTTCCCAAATTTTTTTTCTATTTTTTGTATTCACCCAAATGTATTGTAAATACGTGTTTTAGATGTAAAATAATGTGAACTTAACGATAAAAATATAAAAAGTATGATTAGTTCAATACAAATGACTTTAAACGATATTTAGCGGAATTATCACCATTTTTTACCCAATTTTTTCCCAAATTTTTTTTCTATTTTTTGTATTCATCCAAATGTATTGTAAACACGTGTTTTAGATGTAAAATAATGTGAACTTAACGTTAAAAATATAAAAAGTATGATTAGTTTAATAGAAATGACTTAAGACGATATTTAGCGGATTCATCACCTGTATTTCAAAATTTTTTTACGACCTTTTATATTCACCCAAATGTATTGTAAAGACGTGTTTTAGATGTAAAATAATGTGAACTTAACGATAAAAATATTAAAAGTATGATTAGTTCAATACAAATGACTTTAAACGATATTTAGCGGAATTATCACCATTTTTTACCAAATTTTTTCCCAAATTTTTTTTCTATTTTTTGTATTCACCCAAATGTATTGTAAATACGTGTTTTAGATGTAAAATAATGTGAACTTAACGATAAAAATATAAAAAGTATGATTAGTTCAATACAAATGACTTTAAACGATATTTAGCGGAATTATCACCATTTTTTACCCAATTTTTTCCCAAATTTTTTTTCTATTTTTTGTATTCATCCAAATGTATTGTAAACACGTGTTTTAGATGTAAAATAATGTGAACTTAACGTTAAAAATATAAAAAGTATGATTAGTTTAATAGAAATGACTTTAAACGATATTTAGCGGAATTATCACCATTTTTTACCAAATTTTTTCCCAAATTTTTTTTCTATTTTTTGTATTCACCCAAATGTATTGTAAATACGTGTTTTAGATGTAAAATAATGTGAACTTAACGATAAAAATATAAAAAGTATGATTAGTTCAATACAAATGACTTTAAACGATATTTAGCGGAATTATCACCATTTTTTACCCAATTTTTTCCCAAATTTTTTTTCTATTTTTTGTATTCATCCAAATGTATTGTAAACACGTGTTTTAGATGTAAAATAATGTGAACTTAACGTTAAAAATATAAAAAGTATGATTAGTTTAATAGAAATGACTTAAGACGATATTTAGCGGATTCATCACCTGTATTTCAAAATTTTTTTACGACCTTTTATATTCACCCAAATGTATTGTAAAGACGTGTTTTAGATGTAAAATAATGTGAACTTAACGATAAAAATATAAAAAGTATGATTAGTTCAATACAAATGACTTTAAACGATATTTAGCGGAATTATCACCATTTTTTACCCAATTTTTTCCCAAATTTTTTTTCTATTTTTTGTATTCACCCAAATGTATTGTAAACACGTGTTTTAGATGTAAAATAATGTGAACTTAACGTTAAAAATATAAAAAGTATGATTAGTTTAATAGAAATGACTTAAGACGATATTTAGCGGATTCATCACCTGTATTTCAAAATTTTTTTACGACCTTTTATATTCACCCAAATGTATTGTAAATACGTGTTTTAGATGTAAAATAATGTGAACTTAACGTTAAAAATATAAAAAGTGTGATTAGTTTAATAGAAATGACTTAAGACGATATTTAGCGGATTCATCAGCTGTATTTCAAAATTTTTTTACGACCTTTTATATTCACCCAAATGTATTGTAAATACGTGTTTTAGATGTAAAATAATGTGAACTTAACGATAAAAATATAAAAAGTATGATTAGTTTAATACAAATGACTTTAAACGATATTTAGCGGAATTATCACCATTTTTTACCGAATTTTTTCCCAAATTTTTTTTCTATTTTTTGTATTCATCCAAATGTATTGTAAACACGTGTTTTAGATGTAAAATAATGTGAACTTAACGTTAAAAATATAAAAAGTATGATTAGTTTAATAGAAATGACTTAACACGATATTTAGCGGATTCATCACCTGTATTTCAAAATTTTTTTACGACCTTTTATATTCACCCAAATGTATTGTAAAGACGTGTTTTAGATGTAAAATAATGTGAACTTAACGATAAAAATATAAAAAGTATGATTAGTTCAATACAAATGACTTTAAACGATATTTAGCGGAATTATCACAATTTTTTACCAAATTTTTTCCCAAATTTTTTTTCTATTTTTTGTATTCACCCAAATGTATTGTAAATACGTGTTTTAGATGTAAAATAATGTGAACTTAACGATAAAAATATAAAAAGTATGATTAGTTCAATACAAATGACTTTAAACGATATTTAGCGGAATTATCACCATTTTTTACCAAATTTTTTCCCTAATTTTTTTTCTATTTTTTGTATTCACCCAAATGTATTGTAAATACGTGTTTTAGATGTAAAATAATGTGAACTTAACGATAAAAATATAAAAAGTATGATTAGTTCAATACAAATGACTTTAAACGATATTTAGCGGAATTATCACCATTTTTTACCCAATTTTTTCCCAAATTTTTTTTCTATTTTTTGTATTCACCCAAATGTATTGTAAACACGTGTTTTAGATGTAAAATAATGTGAACTTAACGTTAAAAATATAAAAAGTATGATTAGTTTAATAGAAATGACTTAAGACGATATTTAGCGGATTCATCACCTGTATTTCAAAATTTTTTTACGACCTTTTATATTCACCCAAATGTATTGTAAATACGTGTTTTAGATGTAAAATAATGTGAACTTAACGTTAAAAATATAAAAAGTATGATTAGTTTAATAGAAATGACTTAAGACGATATTTAGCGGATTCATCAGCTGTATTTCAAAATTTTTTTACGACCTTTTATATTCACCCAAATGTATTGTAAATACGTGTTTTAGATGTAAAATAATGTGAACTTAACGATAAAAATATAAAAAGTATGATTAGTTTAATACAAATGACTTTAAACGATATTTAGCGGAATTATCACCATTTTTTACCGAATTTTTTCCCAAATTTTTTTTCTATTTTTTGTATTCATCCAAATGTATTGTAAACACGTGTTTTAGATGTAAAATAATGTGAACTTAACGTTAAAAATATAAAAAGTATGATTAGTTTAATAGAAATGACTTAACACGATATTTAGCGGATTCATCACCTGTATTTCAAAATTTTTTTACGACCTTTTATATTCACCCAAATGTATTGTAAAGACGTGTTTTAGATGTAAAATAATGTGAACTTAACGATAAAAATATAAAAAGTATGATTAGTTCAATACAAATGACTTTAAACGATATTTAGCGGAATTATCACCATTTTTTACCAAATTTTTTCCCAAATTTTTTTTCTATTTTTTGTATTCACCCAAATGTATTGTAAATACGTGTTTTAGATGTAAAATAATGTGAACTTAACGATAAAAATATAAAAAGTATGATTAGTTCAATACAAATGACTTTAAACGATATTTAGCGGAATTATCACCATTTTTTACCCAATTTTTTCCCAAATTTTTTTTCTATTTTTTGTATTCACCCAAATGTATTGTAAACACGTGTTTTAGATGTAAAATAATGTGAACTTAACGTTAAAAATATAAAAAGTATGATTAGTTTAATAGAAATGACTTAAGACGATATTTAGCGGATTCATCACCTGTATTTCAAAATTTTTTTACGACCTTTTATATTCACCCAAATGTATTGTAAATACGTGTTTTAGATGTAAAATAATGTGAACTTAACGTTAAAAATATAAAAAGTATGATTAGTTTAATAGAAATGACTTAAGACGATATTTAGCGGATTCATCAGCTGTATTTCAAAATTTTTTTACGACCTTTTATATTCACCCAAATGTATTGTAAATACGTGTTTTAGATGTAAAATAATGTGAACTTAACGATAAAAATATAAAAAGTATGATTAGTTTAATACAAATGACTTTAAACGATATTTAGCGGAATTATCACCATTTTTTACCGAATTTTTTCCCAAATTTTTTTTCTATTTTTTGTATTCATCCAAATGTATTGTAAACACGTGTTTTAGATGTAAAATAATGTAAACCTAACGTTAAAAATATAAAAAGTATGATTAGTTTAATAGAAATGACTTAACACGATATTTAGCGGATTCATCACCTGTATTTCAAAATTTTTTTACGACCTTTTATATTCACCCAAATGTATTGTAAAGACGTGTTTTAGATGTAAAATAATGTGAACTTAACGATAAAAATATAAAAAGTATGATTAGTTCAATACAAATGACTTTAAACGATATTTAGCGGAATTATCACCATTTTTTACCAAATTTTTTCCCAAATTTTTTCCCAAATTTTTTTTCTATTTTTTGTATTCACCCAAATATATTGTAAATACGTGTTTTAGATGTAAAATAATGTGAACTTAACGATAAAAATATAAAAAGTATGATTAGTTCAATACAAATGACTTTAAACGATATTTAGTGGAATTATCACCATTTTTTACCAAATTTTTTCCCTAATTTTTTTTCTATTTTTTGTATTCACCCAATTGTATTGTAAATACGTGTTTTAGATGTAAAATAATGTGAACTTAACGATAAAAATATAAAAAGTATGATTAGTTCAATACAAATGACTTTAAACGATATTTAGCGGAATTATCACCATTTTTTACCCAATTTTTTCCCAAATTTTTTTTCTATTTTTTGTATTCATCCAAATGTATTGTAAACACGTGTTTTAGATGTAAAATAATGTGAACTTAACGTTAAAAATATAAAAAGTATGATTAGTTTAATAGAAATGACTTAAGACGATATTTAGCGGATTCATCACCTGTATTTCAAAATTTTTTTACGACCTTTTATATTCACCCAAATGTATTGTAAAGACGTGTTTTAGATGTAAAATAATGTGAACTTAACGATAAAAATATAAAAAGTATGATTAGTTCAATACAAATGACTTTAAACGATATTTAGCGGAATTATCACCATTTTTTACCAAATTTTTTCCCAAATTTTTTTTCTATTTTTTGTATTCACCCAAATGTATTGTAAATACGTGTTTTAGATGTAAAATAATGTGAACTTAACGATAAAAATATAAAAAGTATGATTAGTTCAATACAAATGACTTTAAACGATATTTAGCGGAATTATCACCATTTTTTACCCAATTTTTTCCCAAATTTTTTTTCTATTTTTTGTATTCACCCAAATATATTGTAAATACGTGTTTTAGATGTAAAATAATGTGAACTTAACGATAAAAATATAAAAAGTATGATTAGTTCAATACAAATGACTTAAGACGATATTTAGCGGATTCATCACCTGTATTTCAAAATTTTTTTACGACCTTTTATATTCACCCAAATGTATTGTAAAGACGTGTTTTAGATGTAAAATAATGTGAACTTAACGATAAAAATATAAAAAGTATGATTAGTTCAATACAAATGACTTTAAACGATATTTAGCGGAATTATCACCATTTTTTACCCAATTTTTTCCCAAATTTTTTTTCTATTTTTTGTATTCATCCAAATGTATTGTAAACACGTGTTTTAGATGTAAAATAATGTGAACTTAACGTTAAAAATATAAAAAGTATGATTAGTTTAATAGAAATGACTTAAGACGATATTTAGCGGATTCATCACCTGTATTTCAAAATTTTTTTACGACCTTTTATATTCACCCAAATGTATTGTAAAGACGTGTTTTAGATGTAAAATAATGTGAACTTAACGATAAAAATATAAAAAGTATGATTAGTTCAATACAAATGACTTTAAACGATATTTAGCGGAATTATCACCATTTTTTACCAAATTTTTTCCCAAATTTTTTTTCTATTTTTTGTATTCACCCAAATGTATTGTAAATACGTGTTTTAGATGTAAAATAATGTGAACTTAACGATAAAAATATAAAAAGTATGATTAGTTCAATACAAATGACTTTAAACGATATTTAGCGGAATTATCACCATTTTTTACCCAATTTTTTCCCAAATTTTTTTTCTATTTTTTGTATTCACCCAAATATATTGTAAATACGTGTTTTAGATGTAAAATAATGTGAACTTAACGATAAAAATATAAAAAGTATGATTAGTTCAATACAAATGACTTAAGACGATATTTAGCGGATTCATCACCTGTATTTCAAAATTTTTTTACGACCTTTTATATTCACCCAAATGTATTGTAAAGACGTGTTTTAGATGTAAAATAATGTGAACTTAACGATAAAAATATAAAAAGTATGATTAGTTCAATACAAATGACTTTAAACGATATTTAGCGGAATTATCACCATTTTTTACCAAATTTTTTCCCAAATTTTTTTTCTATTTTTTGTATTCACCCAAATGTATTGTAAATACGTGTTTTAGATGTAAAATAATGTGAACTTAACGATAAAAATATAAAAAGTATGATTAGTTCAATACAAATGACTTTAAACGATATTTAGCGGAATTATCACCATTTTTTACCCAATTTTTTCCCAAATTTTTTTTCTATTTTTTGTATTCATCCAAATGTATTGTAAACACGTGTTTTAGATGTAAAATAATGTGAACTTAACGTTAAAAATATAAAAAGTATGATTAGTTTAATAGAAATGACTTAAGACGATATTTAGCGGATTCATCACCTGTATTTCAAAATTTTTTTACGACCTTTTATATTCACCCAAATGTATTGTAAAGACGTGTTTTAGATGTAAAATAATGTGAACTTAACGATAAAAATATAAAAAGTATGATTAGTTCAATACAAATGACTTTAAACGATATTTAGCGGAATTATCACCATTTTTTACCAAATTTTTTCCCAAATTTTTTTTCTATTTTTTGTATTCACCCAAATGTATTGTAAATACGTGTTTTAGATGTAAAATAATGTGAACTTAACGATAAAAATATAAAAAGTATGATTAGTTCAATACAAATGACTTTAAACGATATTTAGCGGAATTATCACCATTTTTTACCCAATTTTTTCCCAAATTTTTTTTCTATTTTTTGTATTCATCCAAATGTATTGTAAACACGTGTTTTAGATGTAAAATAATGTGAACTTAACGTTAAAAATATAAAAAGTATGATTAGTTTAATAGAAATGACTTTAAACGATATTTAGCGGAATTATCACCATTTTTTACCAAATTTTTTCCCAAATTTTTTTTCTATTTTTTGTATTCACCCAAATGTATTGTAAACACGTGTTTTAGATGTAAAATAATGTGAACTTAACGATAAAAATATAAAAAGTATGATTAGTTCAATACAAATGACTTTAAACGATATTTAGCGGAATTATCACCATTTTTTACCCAATTTTTTCCCAAATTTTTTTTCTATTTTTTGTATTCATCCAAATGTATTGTAAACACGTGTTTTAGATGTAAAATAATGTGAACTTAACGTTAAAAATATAAAAAGTATGATTAGTTTAATAGAAATGACTTAAGACGATATTTAGCGGATTCATCACCTGTATTTCAAAATTTTTTTACGACCTTTTATATTCACCCAAATGTATTGTAAAGACGTGTTTTAGATGTAAAATAATGTGAACTTAACGATAAAAATATAAAAAGTATGATTAGTTCAATACAAATGACTTTAAACGATATTTAGCGGAATTATCACCATTTTTTACCAAATTTTTTCCCAAATTTTTTTTCTATTTTTTGTATTCACCCAAATGTATTGTAAATACGTGTTTTAGATGTAAAATAATGTGAACTTAACGATAAAAATATAAAAAGTATGATTAGTTCAATACAAATGACTTTAAACGATATTTAGCGGAATTATCACCATTTTTTACCAAATTTTTTTTCTATTTTTTGTATTCACCCAAATGTATTGTAAACACGTGTTTTAGATGTAAAATAATGTGAACTTAACGTTAAAAATATAAAAAATATGATTAGTTTAATAGAAATGACTTAAGACGATATTTAGCGGATTCATCACCTGTATTTCAAAATTTTTTTACGACCTTTTATATTCACCCAAATGTATTGTAAATACGTGTTTTAGATGTAAAATAATGTGAACTTAACGATAAAAATATAAAAAGTATGATTAGTTCAATACAAATGACTTTAAACGATATTTAGCGGAATTATCACCATTTTTTACCAAATTTTTTCCCAAATTTTTTTTCTATTTTTTGTGTTCACCCAAATGTATTGTAAATACGTGTTTTAGATGTAAAATAATGTGAACTTAACGATAAAAATATAAAAAGTATGATTAGTTCAATACAAATGACTTTAAACGATATTTAGCGGAATTATCACCATTTTTTACCCAATTTTTTCCCAAATTTTTTTTCTATTTTTTGTATTCACCCAAATGTATTGTAAACACGTGTTTTAGATGTAAAATAATGTGAACTTAACGTTAAAAATATAAAAAGTATGATTAGTTTAATAGAAATGACTTAAGACGATATTTAGCGGATTCATCACCTGTATTTCAAAATTTTTTTACGACCTTTTATATTCACCCAAATGTATTGTAAATACGTGTTTTAGATGTAAAATAATGTGAACTTAACGTTAAAAATATAAAAAGTATGATTAGTTTAATAGAAATGACTTAAGACGATATTTAGCGGATTCATCAGCTGTATTTCAAAATTTTTTTACGACCTTTTATATTCACCCAAATGTATTGTAAATACGTGTTTTAGATGTAAAATAATGTGAACTTAACGATAAAAATATAAAAAGTATGATTAGTTTAATACAAATGACTTTAAACGATATTTAGCGGAATTATCACCATTTTTTACCGAATTTTTTCCCAATTTTTTTTTCTATTTTTTTTATTCATCCAAATGTATTGTAAACACGTGTTTTAGATGTAAAATAATGTGAACTTAACGTTAAAAATATAAAAAGTATGATTAGTTTAATAGAAATGACTTAACACGATATTTAGCGGATTCATCACCTGTATTTCAAAATTTTTTTACGACCTTTTATATTCACCCAAATGTATTGTAAAGACGTGTTTTAGATGTAAAATAATGTGAACTTAACGATAAAAATATAAAAAGTATGATTAGTTCAATACAAATGACTTTAAACGATATTTAGCGGAATTATCACCATTTTTTACCAAATTTTTTCCCAAATTTTTTTTCTATTTTTTGTATTCATCCAAATGTATTGTAAATACGTGTTTTAGATGTAAAATAATGTGAACTTAACGATAAAAATATAAAAAGTATGATTAGTTCAATACAAATGACTTTAAACGATATTTAGCGGAATTATCACCATTTTTTACCAAATTTTTTCCCTAATTTTTTTTCTATTTTTTGTATTCACCCAAATGTATTGTAAATACGTGTTTTAGATGTAAAATAATGTGAACTTAACGATAAAAATATAAAAAGTATGATTAGTTCAATACAAATGACTTTAAACGATATTTAGCGGAATTATCACCATTTTTTACCCAATTTTTTCCCAAATTTTTTTTCTATTTTTTGTATTCATCCAAATGTATTGTAAACACGTGTTTTAGATGTAAAATAATGTGAACTTAACGTTAAAAATATAAAAAGTATGATTAGTTTAATAGAAATGACTTAAGACGATATTTAGCGGATTCATCACCTGTATTTCAAAATTTTTTTACGACCTTTTATATTCACCCAAATGTATTGTAAAGACGTGTTTTAGATGTAAAATAATGTGAACTTAACGATAAAAATATTAAAAGTATGATTAGTTCAATACAAATGACTTTAAACGATATTTAGCGGAATTATCACCATTTTTTACCAAATTTTTTCCCAAATTTTTTTTCTATTTTTTGTATTCACCCAAATGTATTGTAAATACGTGTTTTAGATGTAAAATAATGTGAACTTAACGATAAAAATATAAAAAGTATGATTAGTTCAATACAAATGACTTTAAACGATATTTAGCGGAATTATCACCATTTTTTACCCAATTTTTTCCCAAATTTTTTTTCTATTTTTTGTATTCATCCAAATGTATTGTAAACACGTGTTTTAGATGTAAAATAATGTGAACTTAACGTTAAAAATATAAAAAGTATGATTAGTTTAATAGAAATGACTTTAAACGATATTTAGCGGAATTATCACCATTTTTTACCAAATTTTTTCCCAAATTGTTTTTCTATTTTTTGTATTCACCCAAATGTATTGTAAATACGTGTTTTAGATGTAAAATAATGTGAACTTAACGATAAAAATATAAAAAGTATGATTAGTTCAATACAAATGACTTTAAACGATATTTAGCGGAATTATCACCATTTTTTACCGAATTTTTTCCCAAATTTTTTTTCTATTTTTTGTATTCATCCAAATGTATTGTAAACACGTGTTTTAGATGTAAAATAATGTGAACTTAACGTTAAAAATATAAAAAGTATGATTAGTTTAATAGAAATGACTTAAGACGATATTTAGCGGATTCATCACCTGTATTTCAAAATTTTTTTACGACCTTTTATATTCACCCAAATGTATTGTAAAGACGTGTTTTAGATGTAAAATAATGTGAACTTAACGATAAAAATATAAAAAGTATGATTAGTTCAATACAAATGACTTTAAACGATATTTAGCGGAATTATCACCATTTTTTACCAAATTTTTTCCCAAATTTTTTTTCTATTTTTTGTATTCACCCAAATGTATTGTAAATACGTGTTTTAGATGTAAAATAATGTGAACTTAACGATAAAAATATAAAAAGTATGATTAGTTCAATACAAATGACTTTAAACGATATTTAGCGGAATTATCACCATTTTTTACCAAATTTTTTTTCTATTTTTTGTATTCACCCAAATGTATTGTAAACACGTGTTTTAGATGTAAAATAATGTGAACTTAACGTTAAAAATATAAAAAATATGATTAGTTTAATAGAAATGACTTAAGACGATATTTAGCGGATTCATCACCTGTATTTCAAAATTTTTTTACGACCTTTTATATTCACCCAAATGTATTGTAAATACGTGTTTTAGATGTAAAATAATGTGAACTTAACGATAAAAATATAAAAAGTATGATTAGTTCAATACAAATGACTTTAAACGATATTTAGCGGAATTATCACCATTTTTTACCAAATTTTTTCCCAAATTTTTTTTCTATTTTTTGTGTTCACCCAAATGTATTGTAAATACGTGTTTTAGATGTAAAATAATGTGAACTTAACGATAAAAATATAAAAAGTATGATTAGTTCAATACAAATGACTTTAAACGATATTTAGCGGAATTATCACCATTTTTTACCCAATTTTTTCCCAAATTTTTTTTCTATTTTTTGTATTCACCCAAATGTATTGTAAACACGTGTTTTAGATGTAAAATAATGTGAACTTAACGTTAAAAATATAAAAAGTATGATTAGTTTAATAGAAATGACTTAAGACGATATTTAGCGGATTCATCACCTGTATTTCAAAATTTTTTTACGACCTTTTATATTCACCCAAATGTATTGTAAATACGTGTTTTAGATGTAAAATAATGTGAACTTAACGTTAAAAATATAAAAAGTATGATTAGTTTAATAGAAATGACTTAAGACGATATTTAGCGGATTCATCAGCTGTATTTCAAAATTTTTTTACGACCTTTTATATTCACTCAAATGTATTGTAAATACGTGTTTTAGATGTAAAATAATGTGAACTTAACGATAAAAATATAAAAAGTATGATTAGTTTAATACAAATGACTTTAAACGATATTTAGCGGAATTATCACCATTTTTTACCGAATTTCTTCCCAAATTTTTTTTCTATTTTTTGTATTCATCCAAATGTATTGTAAAGACGTGTTTTAGATGTAAAATAATGTGAACTTAACGATAAAAATATAAAAAGTATGATTAGTTCAATACAAATGACTTTAAACGATATTTAGCGGAATTATCACCATTTTTTACCAAATTTTTTCCCAAATTTTTTTTCTATTTTTTGTATTCACCCAAATGTATTGTAAATACGTGTTTTAGATGTAAAATAATGTGAACTTAACGATAAAAATATAAAAAGTATGATTAGTTCAATACAAATGACTTTAAACGATATTTAGCGGAATTATCACCATTTTTTACCCAATTTTTTCCCAAATTTTTTTTCTATTTTTTGTATTCATCCAAATGTATTGTAAACACGTGTTTTAGATGTAAAATAATGTGAACTTAACGTTAAAAATATAAAAAGTATGATTAGTTTAATAGAAATGACTTAAGACGATATTTAGCGGATTCATCACCTGTATTTCAAAATTTTTTTACGACCTTTTATATTCACCCAAATGTATTGTAAAGACGTGTTTTAGATGTAAAATAATGTGAACTTAACGATAAAAATATAAAAAGTATGATTAGTTCAATACAAATGACTTTAAACGATATTTAGCGGAATTATCACCATTTTTTACCAAATTTTTTTTCTATTTTTTGTATTCACCCAAATGTATTGTAAACACGTGTTTTAGATGTAAAATAATGTGAACTTAACGTTAAAAATATAAAAAATATGATTAGTTTAATAGAAATGACTTAAGACGATATTTAGCGGATTCATCACCTGTATTTCAAAATTTTTTTACGACCTTTTATATTCACCCAAATGTATTGTAAATACGTGTTTTAGATGTAAAATAATGTGAACTTAACGATAAAAATATAAAAAGTATGATTAGTTCAATACAAATGACTTTAAACGATATTTAGCGGAATTATCACCATTTTTTACCAAATTTTTTCCCAAATTTTTTTTCTATTTTTTGTGTTCACCCAAATGTATTGTAAATACGTGTTTTAGATGTAAAATAATGTGAACTTAACGATAAAAATATAAAAAGTATGATTAGTTCAATACAAATGACTTTAAACGATATTTAGCGGAATTATCACCATTTTTTACCCAATTTTTTCCCAAATTTTTTTTCTATTTTTTGTATTCACCCAAATGTATTGTAAACACGTGTTTTAGATGTAAAATAATGTGAACATAACGTTAAAAATATAAAAAGTATGATTAGTTTAATAGAAATGACTTAAGACGATATTTAGCGGATTCATCACCTGTATTTCAAAATTTTTTTACGACCTTTTATATTCACCCAAATGTATTGTAAATACGTGTTTTAGATGTAAAATAATGTGAACTTAACGTTTAAAATATAAAAAGTATGATTAGATTAATAGAAATGACTTAAGACGATATTTAGCGGATTCATCAGCTGTATTTCAAAATTTTTTTACGACCTTTTATATTCACCCAAATGTATTGTAAATACGTGTTTTAGATGTAAAATAATGTGAACTTAACGATAAAAATATAAAAAGTATGATTAGTTCAATACAAATGACTTTAAACGATATTTAGCGGAATTATCACCATTTTTTACCAAATTTTTTCCCAAATTTTTTTTCTATTTTTTGTATTCACCCAAATGTATTGTAAATACGTGTTTTAGATGTAAAATAATGTGAACTTAACGATAAAAATATAAAAAGTATGATTAGTTCAATACAAATGACTTTAAACGATATTTAGCGGAATTATCACCATTTTTTACCAAATTTTTTTTCTATTTTTTGTATTCACCCAAATGTATTGTAAACACGTGTTTTAGATGTAAAATAATGTGAACTTAACGTTAAAAATATAAAAAATATGATTAGTTTAATAGAAATGACTTAAGACGATATTTAGCGGATTCATCACCTGTATTTCAAAATTTTTTTACGACCTTTTATATTCACCCAAATGTATTGTAAATACGTGTTTTAGATGTAAAATAATGTGAACTTAACGATAAAAATATAAAAAGTATGATTAGTTCAATACAAATGACTTTAAACGATATTTAGCGGAATTATCACCATTTTTTACCAAATTTTTTCCCAAATTTTTTTTCTATTTTTTGTGTTCACCCAAATGTATTGTAAATACGTGTTTTAGATGTAAAATAATGTGAACTTAACGATAAAAATATAAAAAGTATGATTAGTTCAATACAAATGACTTTAAACGATATTTAGCGGAATTATCACCATTTTTTACCAAATTTTTTTTCTATTTTTTGTATTCACCCAAATGTATTGTAAACACGTGTTTTAGATGTAAAATAATGTGAACTTAACGTTAAAAATATAAAAAATATGATTAGTTTAATAGAAATGACTTAAGACGATATTTAGCGGATTCATCACCTGTATTTCAAAATTTTTTTACGACCTTTTATATTCACCCAAATGTATTGTAAATACGTGTTTTAGATGTAAAATAATGTGAACTTAACGATAAAAATATAAAAAGTATGATTAGTTCAATACAAATGACTTTAAACGATATTTAGCGGAATTATCACCATTTTTTACCAAATTTTTTCCCAAATTTTTTTTCTATTTTTTGTGTTCACCCAAATGTATTGTAAATACGTGTTTTAGATGTAAAATAATGTGAACTTAACGATAAAAATATAAAAAGTATGATTAGTTCAATACAAATGACTTTAAACGATATTTAGCGGAATTATCACCATTTTTTACCCAATTTTTTCCCAAATTTTTTTTCTATTTTTTGTATTCACCCAAATGTATTGTAAACACGTGTTTTAGATGTAAAATAATGTGAACATAACGTTAAAAATATAAAAAGTATGATTAGTTTAATAGAAATGACTTAAGACGATATTTAGCGGATTCATCACCTGTATTTCAAAATTTTTTTACGACCTTTTATATTCACCCAAATGTATTGTAAATACGTGTTTTAGATGTAAAATAATGTGAACTTAACGTTTAAAATATAAAAAGTATGATTAGTTTAATAGAAATGACTTAAGACGATATTTAGCGGATTCATCAGCTGTATTTCAAAATTTTTTTACGACCTTTTATATTCACCCAAATGTATTGTAAATACGTGTTTTAGATGTAAAATAATGTGAACTTAACGATAAAAATATAAAAAGTATGATTAGTTCAATACAAATGACTTTAAACGATATTTAGCGGAATTATCACCATTTTTTACCAAATTTTTTCCCAAATTTTTTTTCTATTTTTTGTATTCACCCAAATGTATTGTAAATACGTGTTTTAGATGTAAAATAATGTGAACTTAACGATAAAAATATAAAAAGTATGATTAGTTCAATACAAATGACTTTAAACGATATTTAGCGGAATTATCACCATTTTTTACCAAATTTTTTTTCTATTTTTTGTATTCACCCAAATGTATTGTAAACACGTGTTTTAGATGTAAAATAATGTGAACTTAACGTTAAAAATATAAAAAATATGATTAGTTTAATAGAAATGACTTAAGACGATATTTAGCGGATTCATCACCTGTATTTCAAAATTTTTTTACGACCTTTTATATTCACCCAAATGTATTGTAAATACGTGTTTTAGATGTAAAATAATGTGAACTTAACGATAAAAATATAAAAAGTATGATTAGTTCAATACAAATGACTTTAAACGATATTTAGCGGAATTATCACCATTTTTTACCAAATTTTTTCCCAAATTTTTTTTCTATTTTTTGTGTTCACCCAAATGTATTGTAAATACGTGTTTTAGATGTAAAATAATGTGAACTTAACGATAAAAATATAAAAAGTATGATTAGTTCAATACAAATGACTTTAAACGATATTTAGCGGAATTATCACCATTTTTTACCCAATTTTTTCCCAAATTTTTTTTCTATTTTTTGTATTCACCCAAATGTATTGTAAACACGTGTTTTAGATGTAAAATAATGTGAACTTAACGTTAAAAATATAAAAAGTATGATTAGTTTAATAGAAATGACTTAAGACGATATTTAGCGGATTCATCACCTGTATTTCAAAATTTTTTTACGACCTTTTATATTCACCCAAATGTATTGTAAATACGTGTTTTAGATGTAAAATAATGTGAACTTAACGTTAAAAATATAAAAAGTATGATTAGTTTAATAGAAATGACTTAAGACGATATTTAGCGGATTCATCAGCTGTATTTCAAAATTTTTTTACGACCTTTTATATTCACCCAAATGTATTGTAAATACGTGTTTTAGATGTAAAATAATGTGAACTTAACGATAAAAATATAAAAAGTATGATTAGTTTAATACAAATGACTTTAAACGATATTTAGCGGAATTATCACCATTTTTTACCGAATTTCTTCCCAAATTTTTTTTCTATTTTTTGTATTCATCCAAATGTATTGTAAAGACGTGTTTTAGATGTAAAATAATGTGAACTTAACGATAAAAATATAAAAAGTATGATTAGTTCAATACAAATGACTTTAAACGATATTTAGCGGAATTATCACCATTTTTTACCAAATTTTTTCCCAAATTTTTTTTCTATTTTTTGTATTCACCCAAATGTATTGTAAATACGTGTTTTAGATGTAAAATAATGTGAACTTAACGATAAAAATATAAAAAGTATGATTAGTTCAATACAAATGACTTTAAACGATATTTAGCGGAATTATCACCATTTTTTACCCAATTTTTTCCCAAATTTTTTTTCTATTTTTTGTATTCATCCAAATGTATTGTAAACACGTGTTTTAGATGTAAAATAATGTGAACTTAACGTTAAAAATATAAAAAGTATGATTAGTTTAATAGAAATGACTTAAGACGATATTTAGCGGATTCATCACCTGTATTTCAAAATTTTTTTACGACCTTTTATATTCACCCAAATGTATTGTAAAGACGTGTTTTAGATGTAAAATAATGTGAACTTAACGATAAAAATATAAAAAGTATGATTAGTTCAATACAAATGACTTTAAACGATATTTAGCGGAATTATCACCATTTTTTACCAAATTTTTTTTCTATTTTTTGTATTCACCCAAATGTATTGTAAACACGTGTTTTAGATGTAAAATAATGTGAACTTAACGTTAAAAATATAAAAAATATGATTAGTTTAATAGAAATGACTTAAGACGATATTTAGCGGATTCATCACCTGTATTTCAAAATTTTTTTACGACCTTTTATATTCACCCAAATGTATTGTAAATACGTGTTTTAGATGTAAAATAATGTGAACTTAACGATAAAAATATAAAAAGTATGATTAGTTCAATACAAATGACTTTAAACGATATTTAGCGGAATTATCACCATTTTTTACCAAATTTTTTCCCAAATTTTTTTTCTATTTTTTGTGTTCACCCAAATGTATTGTAAATACGTGTTTTAGATGTAAAATAATGTGAACTTAACGATAAAAATATAAAAAGTATGATTAGTTCAATACAAATGACTTTAAACGATATTTAGCGGAATTATCACCATTTTTTACCCAATTTTTTCCCAAATTTTTTTTCTATTTTTTGTATTCACCCAAATGTATTGTAAACACGTGTTTTAGATGTAAAATAATGTGAACATAACGTTAAAAATATAAAAAGTATGATTAGTTTAATAGAAATGACTTAAGACGATATTTAGCGGATTCATCACCTGTATTTCAAAATTTTTTTACGACCTTTTATATTCACCCAAATGTATTGTAAATACGTGTTTTAGATGTAAAATAATGTGAACTTAACGTTTAAAATATAAAAAGTATGATTAGTTTAATAGAAATGACTTAAGACGATATTTAGCGGATTCATCAGCTGTATTTCAAAATTTTTTTACGACCTTTTATATTCACCCAAATGTATTGTAAATACGTGTTTTAGATGTAAAATAATGTGAACTTAACGATAAAAATATAAAAAGTATGATTAGTTTAATACAAATGACTTTAAACGATATTTAGCGGAATTATCACCATTTTTTACCAAATTTTTTCCCAAATTTTTTTTCTATTTTTTGTATTCATCCAAATGTATTGTAAACACGTGTTTTAGATGTAAAATAATGTGAACTTAACGTTAAAAATATAAAAAGTATGATTAGTTTAATAGAAATGACTTAAGACGATATTTAGCGGATTCATCACCTGTATTTCAAAATTTTTTTACGACCTTTTATATTCACCCAAATGTATTGTAAAGACGTGTTTTAGATGTAACATAATGTGAACTTAACGATAAAAATATAAAAAGTATGATTAGTTCAATACAAATGACTTTAAACGATATTTAGCGGAATTATCACCATTTTTTACCAAATTTTTTCCCAAATTTTTTCCCAAATTTTTTTTCTATTTTTTGTATTCACCCAAATGTATTGTAAATACGTGTTTTAGATGTAAAATAATGTGAACTTAACGATAAAAATATAAAAAGTATGATTAGTTCAATACAAATGACTTTAAACGATATTTAGCGGAATTATCACCATTTTTTACCCAATTTTTTCCCAAATTTTTTTTCTATTTTTTGTATTCATCCAAATGTATTGTAAACACGTGTTTTAGATGTAAAATAATGTGAACTTAACGTTAAAAATATAAAAAGTATGATTAGTTTAATAGAAATGACTTAAGACGATATTTAGCGGATTCATCACCTGTATTTCAAAATTTTTTTACGACCTTTTATATTCACCCAAATGTATTGTAAAGACGTGTTTTAGATGTAAAATAATGTGAACTTAACGATAAAAATATAAAAAGTATGATTAGTTCAATACAAATGACTTTAAACGATATTTAGCGGAATTATCACCATTTTTTACCAAATTTTTTCCCAAATTTTTTTTCTATTTTTTGTATTCACCCAAATGTATTGTAAATACGTGTTTTAGATGTAAAATAATGTGAACTTAACGATAAAAATTTAAAAAGTATGATTAGTTCAATACAAATGACTTTAAACGATATTTAGCGGAATTATCACCATTTTTTACTAAATTTTTTTTCTATTTTTTGTATTCACCCAAATGTATTGTAAACACGTGTTTTAGATGTAAAATAATGTGAACTTAACGTTAAAAATATAAAAAATATGATTAGTTTAATAGAAATGACTTAAGACGATATTTAGCGGATTCATCACCTGTATTTCAAAATTTTTTTACGACCTTTTATATTCACCCAAATGTATTGTAAATACGTGTTTTAGATGTAAAATAATGTGAACTTAACGTTAAAAATATAAAAAGTATGATTAGTTTAATAGAAATGACTTAAGACGATATTTAGCGGATTCATCAGCTGTATTTCAAAATTTTTTTACGACCTTTTATATTCACCCAAATGTATTGTAAAGACGTGTTTTAGATGTAAAATAATGTGAACTTAACGATAAAAATATAAAAAGTATGATTAGTTCAATACAAATGACTTTAAACGATATTTAGCGGAATTATCACCATTTTTTACCAAATTTTTTCCCAAATTTTTTTTCTATTTTTTGTATTCACCCAAATGTATTGTAAATACGTGTTTTAGATGTAAAATAATGTGAACTTAACGATAAAAATATAAAAAGTATGATTAGTTCAATACAAATGACTTTAAACGATATTTAGCGGAATTATCACCATTTTTTACCCAATTTTTTCCCAAATTTTTTTTCTATTTTTTGTATTCATCCAAATGTATTGTAAACACGTGTTTTAGATGTAAAATAATGTGAACTTAACGTTAAAAATATAAAAAGTATGATTAGTTTAATAGAAATGACTTAAGACGATATTTAGCGGATTCATCACCTGTATTTCAAAATTTTTTTACGACCTTTTATATTCACCCAAATGTATTGTAAAGACGTGTTTTAGATGTAAAATAATGTGAACTTAACGATAAAAATATAAAAAGTATGATTAGTTCAATACAAATGACTTTAAACGATATTTAGCGGAATTATCACCATTTTTTACCAAATTTTTTCCCAAATTTTTTTTCTATTTTTTGTATTCACCCAAATGTATTGTAAATACGTGTTTTAGATGTAAAATAATGTGAACTTAACGATAAAAATATAAAAAGTATGATTAGTTCAATACAAATGACTTTAAACGATATTTAGCGGAATTATCACCATTTTTTACCCAATTTTTTCCCAAATTTTTGTATTCATCCAAATGTATTGTAAACACGTGTTTTAGATGTAAAATAATGTGAACTTAACGTTAAAAATATAAAAAGTATGATTAGTTTAATAGAAATGACTTAAGACGATATTTAGCGGATTCATCACCTGTATTTCAAAATTTTTTTACGACCTTTTATATTCACCCAAATGTATTGTAAAGACGTGTTTTAGATGTAAAATAATGTGAACTTAACGATAAAAATATTAAAAGTATGATTGGTTCAATACAAATGACTTTAAACGATATTTAGCGGAATTATCACCATTTTTTACCCAATTTTTCCCAAATTTTTTTTCTATTTTTTGTATTCATCTAAATGTATTGTAAACACGTGTTTTAGATGTAAAATAATGTGAACTTAACGTTAAAAATATAAAAAGTATGATTAGTTTAATAGAAATGACTTTAAACGATATTTAGCGGAATTATCACCATTTTTTACCAAATTTTTTCCCAAATTTTTTTTCTATTTTTTATATTCACCCAAATGTATTGTAAATACGTGTTTTAGATGTAAAATAATGTGAACTTAACGATAAAAATATAAAAAGTATGATTAGTTTAATACAAATGACTTTAAACGATATTTAGCGGAATTATCACCATTTTTTACCGAATTTTTTCCCAAATTTTTTTTCTATTTTTTGTATTCATCCAAATGTATTGTAAACACGTGTTTTAGATGTAAAATAATGTAAACCTAACGTTAAAAATATAAAAAGTATGATTAGTTTAATAGAAATGACTTAACACGATATTTAGCGGATTCATCACCTGTATTTCAAAATTTTTTTACGACCTTTTATATTCACCCAAATGTATTGTAAAGACGTGTTTTAGATGTAAAATAATGTGAACTTAACGATAAAAATATAAAAAGTATGATTAGTTCAATACAAATGACTTTAAACGATATTTAGCGGAATTATCACCATTTTTTACCAAATTTTTTCCCAAATTTTTTCCCAAATTTTTTTTCTATTTTTTGTATTCACCCAAATATATTGTAAATACGTGTTTTAGATGTAAAATAATGTGAACTTAACGATAAAAATATAAAAAGTATGATTAGTTCAATACAAATGACTTTAAACGATATTTAGTGGAATTATCACCATTTTTTACCAAATTTTTTCCCTAATTTTTTTTCTATTTTTTGTATTCACCCAATTGTATTGTAAATACGTGTTTTAGATGTAAAATAATGTGAACTTAACGATAAAAATATAAAAAGTATGATTAGTTCAATACAAATGACTTTAAACGATATTTAGCGGAATTATCACCATTTTTTACCCAATTTTTTCCCAAATTTTTTTTCTATTTTTTGTATTCATCCAAATGTATTGTAAACACGTGTTTTAGATGTAAAATAATGTGAACTTAACGTTAAAAATATAAAAAGTATGATTAGTTTAATAGAAATGACTTAAGACGATATTTAGCGGATTCATCACCTGTATTTCAAAATTTTTTTACGACCTTTTATATTCACCCAAATGTATTGTAAAGACGTGTTTTGGATGTAAAATAATGTGAACTTAACGATAAAAATATAAAAAGTATGATTAGTTCAATACAAATGACTTTAAACGATATTTAGCGGAATTATCACCATTTTTTACCAAATTTTTTCCCAAATTTTTTTTCTATTTTTTGTATTCACCCAAATGTATTGTAAATACGTGTTTTAGATGTAAAATAATGTGAACTTAACGATAAAAATATAAAAAGTATGATTAGTTCAATACAAATGACTTTAAACGATATTTAGCGGAATTATCACCATTTTTTACCCAATTTTTTCCCAAATTTTTTTTCTATTTTTTGTATTCACCCAAATATATTGTAAATACGTGTTTTAGATGTAAAATAATGTGAACTTAACGATAAAAATATAAAAAGTATGATTAGTTCAATACAAATGACTTAAGACGATATTTAGCGGATTCATCACCTGTATTTCAAAATTTTTTTACGACCTTTTATATTCACCCAAATGTATTGTAAAGACGTGTTTTAGATGTAAAATAATGTGAACTTAACGATAAAAATATAAAAAGTATGATTAGTTCAATACAAATGACTTTAAACGATATTTAGCGGAATTATCACCATTTTTTACCCAATTTTTTCCCAAATTTTTTTTCTATTTTTTGTATTCATCCAAATGTATTGTAAACACGTGTTTTAGATGTAAAATAATGTGAACTTAACGTTAAAAATATAAAAAGTATGATTAGTTTAATAGAAATGACTTAAGACGATATTTAGCGGATTCATCACCTGTATTTCAAAATTTTTTTACGACCTTTTATATTCACCCAAATGTATTGTAAAGACGTGTTTTAGATGTAAAATAATGTGAACTTAACGATAAAAATATAAAAAGTATGATTAGTTCAATACAAATGACTTTAAACGATATTTAGCGGAATTATCACCATTTTTTACCAAATTTTTTCCCAAATTTTTTTTCTATTTTTTGTATTCACCCAAATGTATTGTAAATACGTGTTTTAGATGTAAAATAATGTGAACTTAACGATAAAAATATAAAAAGTATGATTAGTTCAATACAAATGACTTTAAACGATATTTAGCGGAATTATCACCATTTTTTACCCAATTTTTTCCCAAATTTTTTTTCTATTTTTTGTATTCACCCAAATATATTGTAAATACGTGTTTTAGATGTAAAATAATGTGAACTTAACGATAAAAATATAAAAAGTATGATTAGTTCAATACAAATGACTTAAGACGATATTTAGCGGATTCATCACCTGTATTTCAAAATTTTTTTACGACCTTTTATATTCACCCAAATGTATTGTAAAGACGTGTTTTAGATGTAAAATAATGTGAACTTAACGATAAAAATATAAAAAGTATGATTAGTTCAATACAAATGACTTTAAACGATATTTAGCGGAATTATCACCATTTTTTACCAAATTTTTTCCCAAATTTTTTTTCTATTTTTTGTATTCACCCAAATGTATTGTAAATACGTGTTTTAGATGTAAAATAATGTGAACTTAACGATAAAAATATAAAAAGTATGATTAGTTCAATACAAATGACTTTAAACGATATTTAGCGGAATTATCACCATTTTTTACCCAATTTTTTCCCAAATTTTTTTTCTATTTTTTGTATTCATCCAAATGTATTGTAAACACGTGTTTTAGAT
The DNA here is from genome assembly GCF_037042655.1 of Diuraphis noxia. Lineage (NCBI taxonomy): Eukaryota > Metazoa > Arthropoda > Insecta > Hemiptera > Aphididae > Diuraphis > Diuraphis noxia. The sequence goes on from NW_028301718.1 coordinate 2,800,345, forward strand.
GTAAAATAATGTGAACTTAACGTTAAAAATATAAAAAGTATGATTAGTTTAATAGAAATGACTTAAGACGATATTTAGCGGATTCATCACCTGTATTTCAAAATTTTTTTACGACCTTTTATATTCACCCAAATGTATTGTAAAGACGTGTTTTAGATGTAAAATAATGTGAACTTAACGATAAAAATATAAAAAGTATGATTAGTTCAATACAAATGACTTTAAACGATATTTAGCGGAATTATCACCATTTTTTACCAAATTTTTTCCCAAATTTTTTTTCTATTTTTTGTATTCACCCAAATGTATTGTAAATACGTGTTTTAGATGTAAAATAATGTGAACTTAACGATAAAAATATAAAAAGTATGATTAGTTCAATACAAATGACTTTAAACGATATTTAGCGGAATTATCACCATTTTTTACCCAATTTTTTCCCAAATTTTTTTTCTATTTTTTGTATTCATCCAAATGTATTGTAAACACGTGTTTTAGATGTAAAATAATGTGAACTTAACGTTAAAAATATAAAAAGTATGATTAGTTTAATAGAAATGACTTTAAACGATATTTAGCGGAATTATCACCATTTTTTACCAAATTTTTTCCCAAATTTTTTTTCTATTTTTTGTATTCACCCAAATGTATTGTAAATACGTGTTTTAGATGTAAAATAATGTGAACTTAACGATAAAAATATAAAAAGTATGATTAGTTCAATACAAATGACTTTAAACGATATTTAGCGGAATTATCACCATTTTTTACCCAATTTTTTCCCAAATTTTTTTTCTATTTTTTGTATTCATCCAAATGTATTGTAAACACGTGTTTTAGATGTAAAATAATGTGAACTTAACGTTAAAAATATAAAAAGTATGATTAGTTTAATAGAAATGACTTAAGACGATATTTAGCGGATTCATCACCTGTATTTCAAAATTTTTTTACGACCTTTTATATTCACCCAAATGTATTGTAAAGACGTGTTTTAGATGTAAAATAATGTGAACTTAACGATAAAAATATAAAAAGTATGATTAGTTCAATACAAATGACTTTAAACGATATTTAGCGGAATTATCACCATTTTTTACCAAATTTTTTCCCAAATTTTTTTTCTATTTTTTGTATTCACCCAAATGTATTGTAAATACGTGTTTTAGATGTAAAATAATGTGAACTTAACGATAAAAATATAAAAAGTATGATTAGTTCAATACAAATGACTTTAAACGATATTTAGCGGAATTATCACCATTTTTTACCAAATTTTTTTTCTATTTTTTGTATTCACCCAAATGTATTGTAAACACGTGTTTTAGATGTAAAATAATGTGAACTTAACGTTAAAAATATAAAAAATATGATTAGTTTAATAGAAATGACTTAAGACGATATTTAGCGGATTCATCACCTGTATTTCAAAATTTTTTTACGACCTTTTATATTCACCCAAATGTATTGTAAATACGTGTTTTAGATGTAAAATAATGTGAACTTAACGATAAAAATATAAAAAGTATGATTAGTTCAATACAAATGACTTTAAACGATATTTAGCGGAATTATCACCATTTTTTACCAAATTTTTTCCCAAATTTTTTTTCTATTTTTTGTGTTCACCCAAATGTATTGTAAATACGTGTTTTAGATGTAAAATAATGTGAACTTAACGATAAAAATATAAAAAGTATGATTAGTTCAATACAAATGACTTTAAACGATATTTAGCGGAATTATCACCATTTTTTACCCAATTTTTTCCCAAATTTTTTTTCTATTTTTTGTATTCACCCAAATGTATTGTAAACACGTGTTTTAGATGTAAAATAATGTGAACTTAACGTTAAAAATATAAAAAGTATGATTAGTTTAATAGAAATGACTTAAGACGATATTTAGCGGATTCATCACCTGTATTTCAAAATTTTTTTACGACCTTTTATATTCACCCAAATGTATTGTAAATACGTGTTTTAGATGTAAAATAATGTGAACTTAACGTTAAAAATATAAAAAGTATGATTAGTTTAATAGAAATGACTTAAGACGATATTTAGCGGATTCATCAGCTGTATTTCAAAATTTTTTTACGACCTTTTATATTCACCCAAATGTATTGTAAATACGTGTTTTAGATGTAAAATAATGTGAACTTAACGATAAAAATATAAAAAGTATGATTAGTTTAATACAAATGACTTTAAACGATATTTAGCGGAATTATCACCATTTTTTACCGAATTTTTTCCCAATTTTTTTTTCTATTTTTTTTATTCATCCAAATGTATTGTAAACACGTGTTTTAGATGTAAAATAATGTGAACTTAACGTTAAAAATATAAAAAGTATGATTAGTTTAATAGAAATGACTTAACACGATATTTAGCGGATTCATCACCTGTATTTCAAAATTTTTTTACGACCTTTTATATTCACCCAAATGTATTGTAAAGACGTGTTTTAGATGTAAAATAATGTGAACTTAACGATAAAAATATAAAAAGTATGATTAGTTCAATACAAATGACTTTAAACGATATTTAGCGGAATTATCACCATTTTTTACCAAATTTTTTCCCAAATTTTTTTTCTATTTTTTGTATTCATCCAAATGTATTGTAAATACGTGTTTTAGATGTAAAATAATGTGAACTTAACGATAAAAATATAAAAAGTATGATTAGTTCAATACAAATGACTTTAAACGATATTTAGCGGAATTATCACCATTTTTTACCAAATTTTTTCCCTAATTTTTTTTCTATTTTTTGTATTCACCCAAATGTATTGTAAATACGTGTTTTAGATGTAAAATAATGTGAACTTAACGATAAAAATATAAAAAGTATGATTAGTTCAATACAAATGACTTTAAACGATATTTAGCGGAATTATCACCATTTTTTACCCAATTTTTTCCCAAATTTTTTTTCTATTTTTTGTATTCATCCAAATGTATTGTAAACACGTGTTTTAGATGTAAAATAATGTGAACTTAACGTTAAAAATATAAAAAGTATGATTAGTTTAATAGAAATGACTTAAGACGATATTTAGCGGATTCATCACCTGTATTTCAAAATTTTTTTACGACCTTTTATATTCACCCAAATGTATTGTAAAGACGTGTTTTAGATGTAAAATAATGTGAACTTAACGATAAAAATATTAAAAGTATGATTAGTTCAATACAAATGACTTTAAACGATATTTAGCGGAATTATCACCATTTTTTACCAAATTTTTTCCCAAATTTTTTTTCTATTTTTTGTATTCACCCAAATGTATTGTAAATACGTGTTTTAGATGTAAAATAATGTGAACTTAACGATAAAAATATAAAAAGTATGATTAGTTCAATACAAATGACTTTAAACGATATTTAGCGGAATTATCACCATTTTTTACCCAATTTTTTCCCAAATTTTTTTTCTATTTTTTGTATTCATCCAAATGTATTGTAAACACGTGTTTTAGATGTAAAATAATGTGAACTTAACGTTAAAAATATAAAAAGTATGATTAGTTTAATAGAAATGACTTTAAACGATATTTAGCGGAATTATCACCATTTTTTACCAAATTTTTTCCCAAATTGTTTTTCTATTTTTTGTATTCACCCAAATGTATTGTAAATACGTGTTTTAGATGTAAAATAATGTGAACTTAACGATAAAAATATAAAAAGTATGATTAGTTCAATACAAATGACTTTAAACGATATTTAGCGGAATTATCACCATTTTTTACCGAATTTTTTCCCAAATTTTTTTTCTATTTTTTGTATTCATCCAAATGTATTGTAAACACGTGTTTTAGATGTAAAATAATGTGAACTTAACGTTAAAAATATAAAAAGTATGATTAGTTTAATAGAAATGACTTAAGACGATATTTAGCGGATTCATCACCTGTATTTCAAAATTTTTTTACGACCTTTTATATTCACCCAAATGTATTGTAAAGACGTGTTTTAGATGTAAAATAATGTGAACTTAACGATAAAAATATAAAAAGTATGATTAGTTCAATACAAATGACTTTAAACGATATTTAGCGGAATTATCACCATTTTTTACCAAATTTTTTCCCAAATTTTTTTTCTATTTTTTGTATTCACCCAAATGTATTGTAAATACGTGTTTTAGATGTAAAATAATGTGAACTTAACGATAAAAATATAAAAAGTATGATTAGTTCAATACAAATGACTTTAAACGATATTTAGCGGAATTATCACCATTTTTTACCAAATTTTTTTTCTATTTTTTGTATTCACCCAAATGTATTGTAAACACGTGTTTTAGATGTAAAATAATGTGAACTTAACGTTAAAAATATAAAAAATATGATTAGTTTAATAGAAATGACTTAAGACGATATTTAGCGGATTCATCACCTGTATTTCAAAATTTTTTTACGACCTTTTATATTCACCCAAATGTATTGTAAATACGTGTTTTAGATGTAAAATAATGTGAACTTAACGATAAAAATATAAAAAGTATGATTAGTTCAATACAAATGACTTTAAACGATATTTAGCGGAATTATCACCATTTTTTACCAAATTTTTTCCCAAATTTTTTTTCTATTTTTTGTGTTCACCCAAATGTATTGTAAATACGTGTTTTAGATGTAAAATAATGTGAACTTAACGATAAAAATATAAAAAGTATGATTAGTTCAATACAAATGACTTTAAACGATATTTAGCGGAATTATCACCATTTTTTACCCAATTTTTTCCCAAATTTTTTTTCTATTTTTTGTATTCACCCAAATGTATTGTAAACACGTGTTTTAGATGTAAAATAATGTGAACTTAACGTTAAAAATATAAAAAGTATGATTAGTTTAATAGAAATGACTTAAGACGATATTTAGCGGATTCATCACCTGTATTTCAAAATTTTTTTACGACCTTTTATATTCACCCAAATGTATTGTAAATACGTGTTTTAGATGTAAAATAATGTGAACTTAACGTTAAAAATATAAAAAGTATGATTAGTTTAATAGAAATGACTTAAGACGATATTTAGCGGATTCATCAGCTGTATTTCAAAATTTTTTTACGACCTTTTATATTCACCCAAATGTATTGTAAATACGTGTTTTAGATGTAAAATAATGTGAACTTAACGATAAAAATATAAAAAGTATGATTAGTTTAATACAAATGACTTTAAACGATATTTAGCGGAATTATCACCATTTTTTACCGAATTTTTTCCCAATTTTTTTTTCTATTTTTTTTATTCATCCAAATGTATTGTAAACACGTGTTTTAGATGTAAAATAATGTGAACTTAACGTTAAAAATATAAAAAGTATGATTAGTTTAATAGAAATGACTTAACACGATATTTAGCGGATTCATCACCTGTATTTCAAAATTTTTTTACGACCTTTTATATTCACCCAAATGTATTGTAAAGACGTGTTTTAGATGTAAAATAATGTGAACTTAACGATAAAAATATAAAAAGTATGATTAGTTCAATACAAATGACTTTAAACGATATTTAGCGGAATTATCACCATTTTTTACCAAATTTTTTCCCAAATTTTTTTTCTATTTTTTGTATTCATCCAAATGTATTGTAAATACGTGTTTTAGATGTAAAATAATGTGAACTTAACGATAAAAATATAAAAAGTATGATTAGTTCAATACAAATGACTTTAAACGATATTTAGCGGAATTATCACCATTTTTTACCAAATTTTTTCCCTAATTTTTTTTCTATTTTTTGTATTCACCCAAATGTATTGTAAATACGTGTTTTAGATGTAAAATAATGTGAACTTAACGATAAAAATATAAAAAGTATGATTAGTTCAATACAAATGACTTTAAACGATATTTAGCGGAATTATCACCATTTTTTACCCAATTTTTTCCCAAATTTTTTTTCTATTTTTTGTATTCATCCAAATGTATTGTAAACACGTGTTTTAGATGTAAAATAATGTGAACTTAACGTTAAAAATATAAAAAGTATGATTAGTTTAATAGAAATGACTTAAGACGATATTTAGCGGATTCATCACCTGTATTTCAAAATTTTTTTACGACCTTTTATATTCACCCAAATGTATTGTAAAGACGTGTTTTAGATGTAAAATAATGTGAACTTAACGATAAAAATATTAAAAGTATGATTAGTTCAATACAAATGACTTTAAACGATATTTAGCGGAATTATCACCATTTTTTACCAAATTTTTTCCCAAATTTTTTTTCTATTTTTTGTATTCACCCAAATGTATTGTAAATACGTGTTTTAGATGTAAAATAATGTGAACTTAACGATAAAAATATAAAAAGTATGATTAGTTCAATACAAATGACTTTAAACGATATTTAGCGGAATTATCACCATTTTTTACCCAATTTTTTCCCAAATTTTTTTTCTATTTTTTGTATTCATCCAAATGTATTGTAAACACGTGTTTTAGATGTAAAATAATGTGAACTTAACGTTAAAAATATAAAAAGTATGATTAGTTTAATAGAAATGACTTTAAACGATATTTAGCGGAATTATCACCATTTTTTACCAAATTTTTTCCCAAATTGTTTTTCTATTTTTTGTATTCACCCAAATGTATTGTAAATACGTGTTTTAGATGTAAAATAATGTGAACTTAACGATAAAAATATAAAAAGTATGATTAGTTCAATACAAATGACTTTAAACGATATTTAGCGGAATTATCACCATTTTTTACCGAATTTTTTCCCAAATTTTTTTTCTATTTTTTGTATTCATCCAAATGTATTGTAAACACGTGTTTTAGATGTAAAATAATGTGAACTTAACGTTAAAAATATAAAAAGTATGATTAGTTTAATAGAAATGACTTAAGACGATATTTAGCGGATTCATCACCTGTATTTCAAAATTTTTTTACGACCTTTTATATTCACCCAAATGTATTGTAAAGACGTGTTTTAGATGTAAAATAATGTGAACTTAACGATAAAAATATAAAAAGTATGATTAGTTCAATACAAATGACTTTAAACGATATTTAGCGGAATTATCACCATTTTTTACCAAATTTTTTCCCAAATTTTTTTTCTATTTTTTGTATTCACCCAAATGTATTGTAAATACGTGTTTTAGATGTAAAATAATGTGAACTTAACGATAAAAATATAAAAAGTATGATTAGTTCAATACAAATGACTTTAAACGATATTTAGCGGAATTATCACCATTTTTTACCAAATTTTTTTTCTATTTTTTGTATTCACCCAAATGTATTGTAAACACGTGTTTTAGATGTAAAATAATGTGAACTTAACGTTAAAAATATAAAAAATATGATTAGTTTAATAGAAATGACTTAAGACGATATTTAGCGGATTCATCACCTGTATTTCAAAATTTTTTTACGACCTTTTATATTCACCCAAATGTATTGTAAATACGTGTTTTAGATGTAAAATAATGTGAACTTAACGATAAAAATATAAAAAGTATGATTAGTTCAATACAAATGACTTTAAACGATATTTAGCGGAATTATCACCATTTTTTACCAAATTTTTTCCCAAATTTTTTTTCTATTTTTTGTGTTCACCCAAATGTATTGTAAATACGTGTTTTAGATGTAAAATAATGTGAACTTAACGATAAAAATATAAAAAGTATGATTAGTTCAATACAAATGACTTTAAACGATATTTAGCGGAATTATCACCATTTTTTACCCAATTTTTTCCCAAATTTTTTTTCTATTTTTTGTATTCACCCAAATGTATTGTAAACACGTGTTTTAGATGTAAAATAATGTGAACTTAACGTTAAAAATATAAAAAGTATGATTAGTTTAATAGAAATGACTTAAGACGATATTTAGCGGATTCATCACCTGTATTTCAAAATTTTTTTACGACCTTTTATATTCACCCAAATGTATTGTAAATACGTGTTTTAGATGTAAAATAATGTGAACTTAACGTTAAAAATATAAAAAGTATGATTAGTTTAATAGAAATGACTTAAGACGATATTTAGCGGATTCATCAGCTGTATTTCAAAATTTTTTTACGACCTTTTATATTCACTCAAATGTATTGTAAATACGTGTTTTAGATGTAAAATAATGTGAACTTAACGATAAAAATATAAAAAGTATGATTAGTTTAATACAAATGACTTTAAACGATATTTAGCGGAATTATCACCATTTTTTACCGAATTTCTTCCCAAATTTTTTTTCTATTTTTTGTATTCATCCAAATGTATTGTAAAGACGTGTTTTAGATGTAAAATAATGTGAACTTAACGATAAAAATATAAAAAGTATGATTAGTTCAATACAAATGACTTTAAACGATATTTAGCGGAATTATCACCATTTTTTACCAAATTTTTTCCCAAATTTTTTTTCTATTTTTTGTATTCACCCAAATGTATTGTAAATACGTGTTTTAGATGTAAAATAATGTGAACTTAACGATAAAAATATAAAAAGTATGATTAGTTCAATACAAATGACTTTAAACGATATTTAGCGGAATTATCACCATTTTTTACCCAATTTTTTCCCAAATTTTTTTTCTATTTTTTGTATTCATCCAAATGTATTGTAAACACGTGTTTTAGATGTAAAATAATGTGAACTTAACGTTAAAAATATAAAAAGTATGATTAGTTTAATAGAAATGACTTAAGACGATATTTAGCGGATTCATCACCTGTATTTCAAAATTTTTTTACGACCTTTTATATTCACCCAAATGTATTGTAAAGACGTGTTTTAGATGTAAAATAATGTGAACTTAACGATAAAAATATAAAAAGTATGATTAGTTCAATACAAATGACTTTAAACGATATTTAGCGGAATTATCACCATTTTTTACCAAATTTTTTTTCTATTTTTTGTATTCACCCAAATGTATTGTAAACACGTGTTTTAGATGTAAAATAATGTGAACTTAACGTTAAAAATATAAAAAATATGATTAGTTTAATAGAAATGACTTAAGACGATATTTAGCGGATTCATCACCTGTATTTCAAAATTTTTTTACGACCTTTTATATTCACCCAAATGTATTGTAAATACGTGTTTTAGATGTAAAATAATGTGAACTTAACGATAAAAATATAAAAAGTATGATTAGTTCAATACAAATGACTTTAAACGATATTTAGCGGAATTATCACCATTTTTTACCAAATTTTTTCCCAAATTTTTTTTCTATTTTTTGTGTTCACCCAAATGTATTGTAAATACGTGTTTTAGATGTAAAATAATGTGAACTTAACGATAAAAATATAAAAAGTATGATTAGTTCAATACAAATGACTTTAAACGATATTTAGCGGAATTATCACCATTTTTTACCCAATTTTTTCCCAAATTTTTTTTCTATTTTTTGTATTCACCCAAATGTATTGTAAACACGTGTTTTAGATGTAAAATAATGTGAACATAACGTTAAAAATATAAAAAGTATGATTAGTTTAATAGAAATGACTTAAGACGATATTTAGCGGATTCATCACCTGTATTTCAAAATTTTTTTACGACCTTTTATATTCACCCAAATGTATTGTAAATACGTGTTTTAGATGTAAAATAATGTGAACTTAACGTTTAAAATATAAAAAGTATGATTAGTTTAATAGAAATGACTTAAGACGATATTTAGCGGATTCATCAGCTGTATTTCAAAATTTTTTTACGACCTTTTATATTCACCCAAATGTATTGTAAATACGTGTTTTAGATGTAAAATAATGTGAACTTAACGATAAAAATATAAAAAGTATGATTAGTTCAATACAAATGACTTTAAACGATATTTAGCGGAATTATCACCATTTTTTACCAAATTTTTTCCCAAATTTTTTTTCTATTTTTTGTATTCACCCAAATGTATTGTAAATACGTGTTTTAGATGTAAAATAATGTGAACTTAACGATAAAAATATAAAAAGTATGATTAGTTCAATACAAATGACTTTAAACGATATTTAGCGGAATTATCACCATTTTTTACCAAATTTTTTTTCTATTTTTTGTATTCACCCAAATGTATTGTAAACACGTGTTTTAGATGTAAAATAATGTGAACTTAACGTTAAAAATATAAAAAATATGATTAGTTTAATAGAAATGACTTAAGACGATATTTAGCGGATTCATCACCTGTATTTCAAAATTTTTTTACGACCTTTTATATTCACCCAAATGTATTGTAAATACGTGTTTTAGATGTAAAATAATGTGAACTTAACGATAAAAATATAAAAAGTATGATTAGTTCAATACAAATGACTTTAAACGATATTTAGCGGAATTATCACCATTTTTTACCAAATTTTTTCCCAAATTTTTTTTCTATTTTTTGTGTTCACCCAAATGTATTGTAAATACGTGTTTTAGATGTAAAATAATGTGAACTTAACGATAAAAATATAAAAAGTATGATTAGTTCAATACAAATGACTTTAAACGATATTTAGCGGAATTATCACCATTTTTTACCAAATTTTTTTTCTATTTTTTGTATTCACCCAAATGTATTGTAAACACGTGTTTTAGATGTAAAATAATGTGAACTTAACGTTAAAAATATAAAAAATATGATTAGTTTAATAGAAATGACTTAAGACGATATTTAGCGGATTCATCACCTGTATTTCAAAATTTTTTTACGACCTTTTATATTCACCCAAATGTATTGTAAATACGTGTTTTAGATGTAAAATAATGTGAACTTAACGATAAAAATATAAAAAGTATGATTAGTTCAATACAAATGACTTTAAACGATATTTAGCGGAATTATCACCATTTTTTACCAAATTTTTTCCCAAATTTTTTTTCTATTTTTTGTGTTCACCCAAATGTATTGTAAATACGTGTTTTAGATGTAAAATAATGTGAACTTAACGATAAAAATATAAAAAGTATGATTAGTTCAATACAAATGACTTTAAACGATATTTAGCGGAATTATCACCATTTTTTACCCAATTTTTTCCCAAATTTTTTTTCTATTTTTTGTATTCACCCAAATGTATTGTAAACACGTGTTTTAGATGTAAAATAATGTGAACATAACGTTAAAAATATAAAAAGTATGATTAGTTTAATAGAAATGACTTAAGACGATATTTAGCGGATTCATCACCTGTATTTCAAAATTTTTTTACGACCTTTTATATTCACCCAAATGTATTGTAAATACGTGTTTTAGATGTAAAATAATGTGAACTTAACGTTTAAAATATAAAAAGTATGATTAGTTTAATAGAAATGACTTAAGACGATATTTAGCGGATTCATCAGCTGTATTTCAAAATTTTTTTACGACCTTTTATATTCACCCAAATGTATTGTAAATACGTGTTTTAGATGTAAAATAATGTGAACTTAACGATAAAAATATAAAAAGTATGATTAGTTCAATACAAATGACTTTAAACGATATTTAGCGGAATTATCACCATTTTTTACCAAATTTTTTCCCAAATTTTTTTTCTATTTTTTGTATTCACCCAAATGTATTGTAAATACGTGTTTTAGATGTAAAATAATGTGAACTTAACGATAAAAATATAAAAAGTATGATTAGTTCAATACAAATGACTTTAAACGATATTTAGCGGAATTATCACCATTTTTTACCAAATTTTTTTTCTATTTTTTGTATTCACCCAAATGTATTGTAAACACGTGTTTTAGATGTAAAATAATGTGAACTTAACGTTAAAAATATAAAAAATATGATTAGTTTAATAGAAATGACTTAAGACGATATTTAGCGGATTCATCACCTGTATTTCAAAATTTTTTTACGACCTTTTATATTCACCCAAATGTATTGTAAATACGTGTTTTAGATGTAAAATAATGTGAACTTAACGATAAAAATATAAAAAGTATGATTAGTTCAATACAAATGACTTTAAACGATATTTAGCGGAATTATCACCATTTTTTACCAAATTTTTTCCCAAATTTTTTTTCTATTTTTTGTGTTCACCCAAATGTATTGTAAATACGTGTTTTAGATGTAAAATAATGTGAACTTAACGATAAAAATATAAAAAGTATGATTAGTTCAATACAAATGACTTTAAACGATATTTAGCGGAATTATCACCATTTTTTACCCAATTTTTTCCCAAATTTTTTTTCTATTTTTTGTATTCACCCAAATGTATTGTAAACACGTGTTTTAGATGTAAAATAATGTGAACTTAACGTTAAAAATATAAAAAGTATGATTAGTTTAATAGAAATGACTTAAGACGATATTTAGCGGATTCATCACCTGTATTTCAAAATTTTTTTACGACCTTTTATATTCACCCAAATGTATTGTAAATACGTGTTTTAGATGTAAAATAATGTGAACTTAACGTTAAAAATATAAAAAGTATGATTAGTTTAATAGAAATGACTTAAGACGATATTTAGCGGATTCATCAGCTGTATTTCAAAATTTTTTTACGACCTTTTATATTCACCCAAATGTATTGTAAATACGTGTTTTAGATGTAAAATAATGTGAACTTAACGATAAAAATATAAAAAGTATGATTAGTTTAATACAAATGACTTTAAACGATATTTAGCGGAATTATCACCATTTTTTACCGAATTTCTTCCCAAATTTTTTTTCTATTTTTTGTATTCATCCAAATGTATTGTAAAGACGTGTTTTAGATGTAAAATAATGTGAACTTAACGATAAAAATATAAAAAGTATGATTAGTTCAATACAAATGACTTTAAACGATATTTAGCGGAATTATCACCATTTTTTACCAAATTTTTTCCCAAATTTTTTTTCTATTTTTTGTATTCACCCAAATGTATTGTAAATACGTGTTTTAGATGTAAAATAATGTGAACTTAACGATAAAAATATAAAAAGTATGATTAGTTCAATACAAATGACTTTAAACGATATTTAGCGGAATTATCACCATTTTTTACCCAATTTTTTCCCAAATTTTTTTTCTATTTTTTGTATTCATCCAAATGTATTGTAAACACGTGTTTTAGATGTAAAATAATGTGAACTTAACGTTAAAAATATAAAAAGTATGATTAGTTTAATAGAAATGACTTAAGACGATATTTAGCGGATTCATCACCTGTATTTCAAAATTTTTTTACGACCTTTTATATTCACCCAAATGTATTGTAAAGACGTGTTTTAGATGTAAAATAATGTGAACTTAACGATAAAAATATAAAAAGTATGATTAGTTCAATACAAATGACTTTAAACGATATTTAGCGGAATTATCACCATTTTTTACCAAATTTTTTTTCTATTTTTTGTATTCACCCAAATGTATTGTAAACACGTGTTTTAGATGTAAAATAATGTGAACTTAACGTTAAAAATATAAAAAATATGATTAGTTTAATAGAAATGACTTAAGACGATATTTAGCGGATTCATCACCTGTATTTCAAAATTTTTTTACGACCTTTTATATTCACCCAAATGTATTGTAAATACGTGTTTTAGATGTAAAATAATGTGAACTTAACGATAAAAATATAAAAAGTATGATTAGTTCAATACAAATGACTTTAAACGATATTTAGCGGAATTATCACCATTTTTTACCAAATTTTTTCCCAAATTTTTTTTCTATTTTTTGTGTTCACCCAAATGTATTGTAAATACGTGTTTTAGATGTAAAATAATGTGAACTTAACGATAAAAATATAAAAAGTATGATTAGTTCAATACAAATGACTTTAAACGATATTTAGCGGAATTATCACCATTTTTTACCCAATTTTTTCCCAAATTTTTTTTCTATTTTTTGTATTCACCCAAATGTATTGTAAACACGTGTTTTAGATGTAAAATAATGTGAACATAACGTTAAAAATATAAAAAGTATGATTAGTTTAATAGAAATGACTTAAGACGATATTTAGCGGATTCATCACCTGTATTTCAAAATTTTTTTACGACCTTTTATATTCACCCAAATGTATTGTAAATACGTGTTTTAGATGTAAAATAATGTGAACTTAACGTTTAAAATATAAAAAGTATGATTAGTTTAATAGAAATGACTTAAGACGATATTTAGCGGATTCATCAGCTGTATTTCAAAATTTTTTTACGACCTTTTATATTCACCCAAATGTATTGTAAATACGTGTTTTAGATGTAAAATAATGTGAACTTAACGATAAAAATATAAAAAGTATGATTAGTTTAATACAAATGACTTTAAACGATATTTAGCGGAATTATCACCATTTTTTACCAAATTTTTTCCCAAATTTTTTTTCTATTTTTTGTATTCATCCAAATGTATTGTAAACACGTGTTTTAGATGTAAAATAATGTGAACTTAACGTTAAAAATATAAAAAGTATGATTAGTTTAATAGAAATGACTTAAGACGATATTTAGCGGATTCATCACCTGTATTTCAAAATTTTTTTACGACCTTTTATATTCACCCAAATGTATTGTAAAGACGTGTTTTAGATGTAACATAATGTGAACTTAACGATAAAAATATAAAAAGTATGATTAGTTCAATACAAATGACTTTAAACGATATTTAGCGGAATTATCACCATTTTTTACCAAATTTTTTCCCAAATTTTTTCCCAAATTTTTTTTCTATTTTTTGTATTCACCCAAATGTATTGTAAATACGTGTTTTAGATGTAAAATAATGTGAACTTAACGATAAAAATATAAAAAGTATGATTAGTTCAATACAAATGACTTTAAACGATATTTAGCGGAATTATCACCATTTTTTACCCAATTTTTTCCCAAATTTTTTTTCTATTTTTTGTATTCATCCAAATGTATTGTAAACACGTGTTTTAGATGTAAAATAATGTGAACTTAACGTTAAAAATATAAAAAGTATGATTAGTTTAATAGAAATGACTTAAGACGATATTTAGCGGATTCATCACCTGTATTTCAAAATTTTTTTACGACCTTTTATATTCACCCAAATGTATTGTAAAGACGTGTTTTAGATGTAAAATAATGTGAACTTAACGATAAAAATATAAAAAGTATGATTAGTTCAATACAAATGACTTTAAACGATATTTAGCGGAATTATCACCATTTTTTACCAAATTTTTTCCCAAATTTTTTTTCTATTTTTTGTATTCACCCAAATGTATTGTAAATACGTGTTTTAGATGTAAAATAATGTGAACTTAACGATAAAAATTTAAAAAGTATGATTAGTTCAATACAAATGACTTTAAACGATATTTAGCGGAATTATCACCATTTTTTACTAAATTTTTTTTCTATTTTTTGTATTCACCCAAATGTATTGTAAACACGTGTTTTAGATGTAAAATAATGTGAACTTAACGTTAAAAATATAAAAAATATGATTAGTTTAATAGAAATGACTTAAGACGATATTTAGCGGATTCATCACCTGTATTTCAAAATTTTTTTACGACCTTTTATATTCACCCAAATGTATTGTAAATACGTGTTTTAGATGTAAAATAATGTGAACTTAACGTTAAAAATATAAAAAGTATGATTAGTTTAATAGAAATGACTTAAGACGATATTTAGCGGATTCATCAGCTGTATTTCAAAATTTTTTTACGACCTTTTATATTCACCCAAATGTATTGTAAAGACGTGTTTTAGATGTAAAATAATGTGAACTTAACGATAAAAATATAAAAAGTATGATTAGTTCAATACAAATGACTTTAAACGATATTTAGCGGAATTATCACCATTTTTTACCAAATTTTTTCCCAAATTTTTTTTCTATTTTTTGTATTCACCCAAATGTATTGTAAATACGTGTTTTAGATGTAAAATAATGTGAACTTAACGATAAAAATATAAAAAGTATGATTAGTTCAATACAAATGACTTTAAACGATATTTAGCGGAATTATCACCATTTTTTACCCAATTTTTTCCCAAATTTTTTTTCTATTTTTTGTATTCATCCAAATGTATTGTAAACACGTGTTTTAGATGTAAAATAATGTGAACTTAACGTTAAAAATATAAAAAGTATGATTAGTTTAATAGAAATGACT